>NW_025776857.1:0-130771 GCF_021130785.1 Homalodisca vitripennis | reverse complement strand
CTGATTATCACTAGTTTCAAAAGCACTTAAAATTCAGCAGACAATAAACATATAAGATGCTACAGTGTATAAAATAAACATAACAAAAGAGCATATAAAAAACATAAAATCAGTTAGAGTACTTCCTTGGATGAAAAATAATAACTCTTACGTCACTAGAATCTTTCTACCAAGTGTTATTGTCATTCGGGCTAAACAATAGACAGACGGACAAGAGAAACTATTTTATATTTTGTTCAAGCCTCTAGGATCTTTATATCAAGATTTTATTGCACAGATGTAAAAAATGCAGGCGGACATAGAGACAGGCAACTGTTATTATTGACCTTTTTTATCTGACACTTCATAAAGGTCATCCATAGACCAAGAGCAAAAGTTTTCACTCTCCTAGGCCACCAATTCTGGGATATTATCTCTTAATAATATACAATTTACATATATAAATTGACATTACATATAAGTTATGTAGTCTCACTTGTCAGATAACAACTGACATACACACATTTTGCTATTTTCAGGAGGAAAATCCACCACTTTTTATGAATATTGAGTTTCAATACACAAAATGGCGTGTAAATCAAATTACTCGGAAATGCATTGAGGTAAATAAAATATATATTTTTGTTTGTATTTAATCTCATGAATGTAGTTTTGTATATTGTAATATACGACTTCAATAATCTCCAGTTACGAAGAAAATGAATATTTGATACTACTGAACTAAAACAGGCTCACACATCAAAATAGGAATCTTACAAAATGTTTATCATTACATTTTTCCTTCTGCACGAACAACCCTCTGATTTGTATCAGATAAACAATACGATCTATAAGCTGTCGGGAGTATCTTTTATATAGATATATACCATATATTCGTTTCTATTATGTGGTATACGTTAGGTAAGGATGGGATTCCCTAGATAGTATCTAATTTTCTTCTAAATTGCTTATAAAGAATGTAAATAGATTATAACTGCCTAGTAACAATGATATTACAATTTTTACTAAGTTTATATGATTGAAATAACTTTTTTCATTCAAGCAGATGACTAGGAAGAAACATTTGTTGTCATTTCTCTCACTAACTCTAATGTATCATACAGAACGTTTTTTCAGAAGAATACCGAAATGTTAGACATTATTACATTAGGTAACCATTTTAAATATTTTAATAAAATCTTAGTTAAATCGGTTTACAATCTAGAAGAATATAATATTATCGAACATCGCGGAGGTTTTTGAGTATATCATTGGTATTTATAATAAATATTTAAATTTTTAACTACAGCGCCCTCAAAACATAGGTATAACTTAAATGGGAATTACTAAAAAACTGGATCTTGAGACTGGAATATATTCCAGTGGCGTTAATGGAATTTTATGATTCTTTATTGCGTCATTTAAAAAGAGTATGTCTTTGGCGTATATGTTATTTAATAGGAAATTGCGTGAAAAGCAGCGAGTAACTGCTAGTTTACGTATAAACAGGAACAAGTTATACAACCAGGACAACTATGAAAAGGATAATAAATACGATAAGCCAAAACTTATTTCCCAGTAATTATATTTAAACTCAGTTGTTCCAAAATACACAGTGGAAATACTCAACAACTCTTAAACAACACTATATTTCCAAACTGATATTTTCATTAACTTTAGTTACACAGGAGAATTTTAGAGTTATGAATAATTGTATATAAGCTATTATTACACAACACGGGTTACGTAATTTATTTTGCTACCGTATAATACCCGTTGATTATTGTGATGTCAAGTGCTTGTATTGTAGTGATATACACTTTATCAGATATAAAATTAAATTTGTCTAAAATTAATTTTTTCATAAAAGTGAGAACCACTCGTTCTTCGTTTTATAGCTACTTAAAATTGGCAATCAGTGTTGTGTGTATTGTACAAGCTATATATTTGTAAAGTTCACAAATTTTTGTAGTCAATCTGTTATCTTACATTTATTTTTTATTATGCTTAGATAATCATAGCTGTGGATTTGTATCATTACATAAATATTTGTGCATATTATGACCTAAAATATATCTTAGGTTATAGACGATAAACAAATTTTTGTGAAATGCTTTAATGTCGTTGTGTAATTTTATTATTTAAAACTACTACACAATAATGTTTTTAATTAATTTATATTAATTGTATTGGATTTAGAAGGAAATAATATACTCAACGAAGTTTTATTATACAATTGTAGGACATGTAACTATGCATACAGGTATATAAAACGAAACCTAATGTAACTCATATGATTAGACTCGGACGTAAAATAGAGGTATTAAAATGTCGTTTCATCACGAATCTACGCCAATAGCTTTTAACGTATAGATATCTTGACAGTAGAGATCTAGAGTGCTGAACATGTTGACACCCCTTGGTATGTAGTGATGGTCACAAATTAGTCTGACGTCGAACTTTGTGAGGTATCTGTTGACATAGTTCTTCTGTAAATCTCCGCGGAGGAAAAAAATCTATAAATAAACTAATTAAATATATCTTATAGTTAAAAAATACGGCATAAATAATTATATACGTTCAACAAAGACAAGTGGAACTTTTTTTTAGTTCTTCTGTAAATCTCCGCGGAGGAAAAAATCTATAAATAAACTAACTAAATATATATCTTATATTTAAAAAATACGGCATAAATAATTATATACGTTCAACAAAGACAAGTGGAACTTTTTTTGAAAGAGTCGTAACTAGATATGTTACGCGTTAGCCTGTTGACACTAAACCTAACATAAAAAGAATGTTACATATATTTTTTAGTGTTAAAATTAAATTTTACATTTATTCCTTGTGGCCTTAACTTTTTGACCACGGTTTGTAGAGGGAATATTGATAACTGATTGATTAATATTGTTAAACGTGGTAATAAAAGCTCACTGCTGTTTTACTATTAAACTAATCAAACGTAAATAGTTATTAATTGTACTTTGAGGAAATAAATGTGTTCTACTTCTATTTCCAGTGCAGTACGCTAAAACATTTTTAAAAAACCTAGCTTCAATAAGAATTGGCACTTTTTCTGGTTTCCTAGCCGTTTACATAATTGTTCACTAGAATACTTTTATCAACGTTACCAATATATGGTGTGTTTATAAATGGCAAGTTCTGCAGCTAATTTATAAAAGCAGCATTAAATTACGTTTTGTAACACATTTTTATGTAAATAAAATTTTGGAACAATAACCACCCGGCGCAGCGTGTCTTCTTAATGGCGCATTTCAGCAAGCAAAAACATAACTTGAGAAGTTTTTTAGGACGGAGTAATTACTATAAAAATAATATATATATCTTTTTGTCGAATGGTTACACAAATTCAAATAAAATTACTCTAATATTAAACTTATCTAAAAAATGTCTTTTCCATTATTAAAATAGTATTTATTTAAGGAATATTCGAAACTCAATTTGCGTCATTTAATCACGCGACTTGGGTTTTCTTGAAAACAGTAAAGAAATTGTCTCTAAGAAAGAAATCGAATATCCGACGCGTTATACATTACGTTACATTATATCTAACGCGTATTTGTTAGAGATATCGAGAATAGAAAACAAAAATTATCATATTTTTTAGTTGTTCACAATTCAAACTTCAAACAGACCGTAAAGCAAATACATAATAATTATCTCACCGTAAGATAATTTGATAAAGAGACTGAAAATAGGCAATTTTAACCAAATAGTTGTCCGTGCTATCATATACTGGTATAATATTTATTTATACGTTTAGCAGATGGTTAAGTTGAGACAAAAACTTGTTTTATACCTAACTCTTCAATCCCATCTATTGTGACTTTAACGAGAACTGACGTGGCTGACAATCGATTTATTTCTAAGGTACATTAGGCTTTCGATTTCGAGTAAAACCATTTTACAAGCTTATACAGAATAAATAGGACTACAACCAAAACCAATAAATACAAAATAAAAATAAACTATTTAATGCTTACAGGAAAGCAAGGCCATACTTTCTGAGATGATAAAACGTTACCACTAAACGTAATGTAGTTGAGTTAAAAAAACATTGATATCTAATAAAATACATTATATTAACCCTTTGAGTGCCGGAGCATCGCTGTCAGCGATCCCGCATTATATGCAAGAAATGCCAGAATCGCTGTTAGCGACTTCTGCAGTAACGCTTATATTTTACGTAGTATTTATCTAAATTGGCTCAATGACCATACATACGCATTCCAAAGGCTTTAACGTAGCTTTTTATGTAGGTTTTGTTGCATTTTGGTTTAGATTCTGATTTTTACGGCGGTTCTAAACTGAGCGCGTCAGTCGCGTTTAGAATCGGCCGCTACGCGGACGAGCCGTCACGTGTTTTGTTTGCGCTGCTGTTTATTTCACAAATGATATTGAAAGATTTTAAGTGTAAATGGGTTTGTAGTGTTAGTATCTTCAAATTATTTCGTTTGTGTGTGTTATTCTAGTCTGTGTGTAAGTAGAACAATGACGGCTGCGAGTTACGACGATCGTAAAGCATCTAGTACTTTACTAAATACGTTTGTATAGTTTTTATGTTTGTTCAGTGATATTTATAAACAACGAGTCGTAAAAACATTGCTTACAATGAGGACCTAGTATTGCAGGCATTAGATTTAAGCATTATCAGTGTAGACAATACTCAGAGTGTGAAAATTTCTAGTTTTGTAGTGGTTCATATTTTCATATTTATTTTCCAAACTTTATTTATAAGTATAACAAAATGTTTATATGTCCTTTTATAAAGAATTAAATGGAATATAATATAGAATAACTAAAAGTAAAAACATAAAATATTTCAATAACACTAACTTGTGTGAAAATAAAAAACTAAATGTTTTTGCACATTAAGTTTTTGTTTATGATTTGTTTTATTTGTATAAAAACATTAAATAAGTGAGCAATGTATTATATGTATAATGAAAATATATATATCTAAAAAAACAAAAACCCAAGACATTTTACCAATAAATAAATTTGTTATGCATTTTTACCATGCCCTTGCAGAATTAGGCTTTTTCGCTCGGCATATTATGCATACCATATAGCAAAACGCTGCGGCACTCAAAGGGTTAAGCACAATTTTATTCATTAACATTTTTATATAAAATATATTTGTAATACTTTATTTCACTATCACATCAAGATATAAACTCGTTTAGGTTCTTTTACAAAATTGGCGAGTTGGCACGAGCAAAACGAGGGATTTGACTTGCAAATATATAAAGTAACAAAGTTAATAAAAGATTCAGCTGGAAATTCTCCAGACTAAGTTTATCGTCCATTGCAAATCATGATACGAAAAACAGAACATGTTTGTTGTTATTATTTTCTATTACTTTGACAATTGGTAAATGTTACAGTCTACTTTGATCACATGGGAATGAATATCATACTTTTACAGCTATTATTTTTTGTATAAAGATTGATGTAATGGAGCAATATATTTATTTCAACATAATAGGACTGCATATGTTTGGATGACTTTAAAATGGCGAAAACAATTTAACATATTCTGGGTACAAGTAATTCTGTAACAAATAACACCAAGTAAATGTTTTTTAATTTATATACGTTACAGCCAAAATCTTACATATACAGAATAATTTACATTTCAATAGAAGTAAAACGTACAAACAGGTAACGGCGTGTGTTTAATTTGCATTTCTTATAAGATCGCTGTTTTGGAAATCCCTTACATTTGTTCTTATAAGGATTTTAAAAATTTATGCATTACTAAAAGTTTTATTGTATCAAAACTATTAAGTTATAAAAAACACTTCATTATTTATTCCAGTAAAATTTAATGCGTAGTTAATTTAAACAAATAATAGGATCACAATTGTTTAAAAAAATACCTACTCGTCAGCATTTATAAATATAAAGCTTACCAGCTTTTTGAATTTAGAGTTCGTGTCAAATTTACAACAAAATAAAGAAACGGTACACCGACCCTGTTGTTCGTAACTGCTATCATATATTTTTCTGATGTTCTTGAAACTAAATTCTGTTAGAATGATAACCTAATTGCCACGCGTTTTAATATATTTTTATTAGCTGTAACTCCGCCTACCGGGAAAATCTTCGTACGCTTGTACCATAAGTAAAATTAATATTTTTCCTTTTATAACTTAGGCCTTTAATCGAGACTGCTATTTTAATGTATTATACAGTGAAAGGTTTCACATAGAAATGAAATTACTGCAATGACGTTTTTCCACATTTGTAAGGTTAATACTTGAACTGGTGTCCGAGTTGTTGGGAATAGAAGTTGTCTTGGTAAATGGCTAATCACATCAAGATTGTATTTTAAGTGAGTTTCAGTCCTAAACGTTCTCTTCTCAACTATTCTTTTCATATCTACCAATTCTCTTTAACCACACACTTTTGTGCTCTAATATCTCTATTTAAGTTTAAGCCAAACCTAACCGACTACTTAGTTGGTCAATTAACGTTTCCTTAAAAAGGAGATTCAATTTTAGTGCTTCAATAAATATGAATAATTATTATTAGTATGTAAAAATTAAGTTATTTGCCCGGGATTCTATACTTGATAGAGTTATGCAGGTTACATGACTACAATAAGAAGAACAGGGGAATAAGTAACTTGAACTGCTGATTATATTGTTATATGTAATAGATTCAATTTACTGCAACACGATGGTTTAAGACTTTACTAGTCAGCCAGGAATTGTTTTATTAATAAATTTTAGTAAATAACTTCACACATTTAGCTTATTACATAATTATTTCTAATATGATTTTTTTAATTGAATTGATGTAACAGTTTGAAAATTCACCATTATACGATAATAACTAAAGCAGAAGCTCGCGTGAAAATAGAACCACTCCGAATGTCAATGACGATGATATGCCGTCTGGGACTACTCCAAATACTGCATTTCAAATCCCACTGAGCTGTTCCCGACAGTTTTAAATAAGTTAATCCAAATACCTGAAGTGCTACGTTAGGCTGAACCTCATAAACTACACTGTAAAACCGAGTTAAAAGAAAAAAAATATCCAAGCATAAGCAAATTATCATATTTTCTGCGTACATGGGATTTCTTGTTTTACATGCAAGTGGGTATTTAATACTATACGTGGTCAGTATAGTTGGTTAGTTCTCATTAACATGAATTTTCTATGATATATAAATTCGCCATAACCAAGCATCAATGCTTAACCAAGCATTTACTAAAATATAATGTAATTTGATGAAAACTTTAAATACAGCACTATCACACAATTGGCTTTAAACCTACGATTTTAACATACAGCAACGGAAGCTCAATTTATTTCAATAACACTACAATAAAAATTGGATACTCTCTTGTCTAGCATAGGTAGAGTGACATAGGTAAAGGTCTCTTCACTGTATTTCAAGCGGTATCTCTAGTAAATAATCAGGCACAGCCATGTAAACCTTCACCAATACTTTTCAAAACGCCCGATTTACAAATAGTACGTACGATTATTTTTATTCAATTAAATGAAATTATTGCCTATTTTGCGGGCCACCAAGCTACCTTTCTTTTCTTTTAACCTAACTATAGTATTTCTCAATAAGTATAATTTCGTCATATAAATGATCTGAATTTGGAGATATTTCTAACCAGACTATAAAATTAGTTATGTATTTTTCTGCAGGATGTAGAGGCTAAATTTAGTATTTTAGTGGTGATTTATTAGATAATTTACATTATCCCGTGTTACTTTTTTAACATTTAAAATTAGGATGGTTCAAGCAGCATTGAAAAAATTTCAGAATTTAAATTCATATAGATACAATAAACATTACTCGCACTATGTTGAGATGATTGTCCACAACGATAGCGACTGATAATTATACAATTTGCAAATAGATAAACACTATCACATGCTTGGATAGTGCAAAATCCGATAATGTTTATTCAGTAATTACAATAATAACTTTAAACCACAGTTATGGAAAGTGTCACGTTTCACAGAAACAACTGAAATTTCATCTTCCGTCTATCCAATTAAACACAATTCAGCAGGATAATATTACCTGGTCGTTCATGAAATCGAATTTTATTTGACTCTGTGGTTATAATTCCTAGCTATAACAGTCAGGTAATATTTAATCATTGCAAAATCTGCCTTATTGTTAAATATTAGAAATTCTCTAACCAAATCAAAGATATATCTTTGAACAAATAAATATCTAATAATGTATTGACGAAAGCGAAAATATTGTAACGCACGTACTGTAATAAAAGCTATAAAAGGAATTATTTGTAAACATAGGTTAGTATAACGTAATTTATAGTTCTTAAATTGGAATAGGAATTTCATTTAGAGGACAGAATCTATGCGTTACACAACAGTGAAACCTTCTCAGTTAGGAGTTCGAATTGTCAACAACTTGCCGAACTCGATTAAATGTGTCCCCATGCTGAAGGCGTTCAAAGCTCGTCCAAAAACAACATTGATTTCACATGCGTTCTACAGTATAGACGAGTTTATGGCACACAATTGGGAGACCTCTCAATTGGCTGACTGACCGGGGAAGTGGTGGATCAATTCGAATGAGTGAGAGAGAGTGAACGCAAAAAATTGACTTCGTTGGTAGAACGAGTGGAAAATTTAGCTCGATATACGTGACGATTGCTATAACATTGTTTTTATGTTCTACGCAATAAATAATGTATTATTATTTATATTATTATTTATTATAATTATTATTATCAGGATTTAAGCTGGACTTAGACATCGATAATAAACACAATGTCACATCAGCAGTAAATTCGGACAGTAAATTCTGATACCTTACAAATAAGTAGACATATGCAGTAAATGATAAAAACTCGTATCGGGTACGTACAATCGTACATAGTTTATATTGAGCTGGCTTTCCTGAGTGCATGGCATTACCAACTAGATATTTGATAATGGCATTACCAACTAGATATTTGATAATGGCATTACCAACTAGATATTTGATAATGGCATTACCAACTAGATATTTGATAGTGGCATTACCACCTAGATATTTGATAATGGCATTACCAACTAGATATTTGACAATGGCATTACCAACTAGATATTTGATAATGGTATTACCAACTAGATATTTGATAATGGCATTACCAACTAGATATTTGATAATGGTATTACCAACTAGATATTTGATAGTGGCATTACCAACTAGATATTTGATAATGGCATTACCAACTAGATATTTGACAATGGCATTACCAACTAGATATTTGATAATGGCATTACCAACTAGATATTTGATAATGGCATTACCAACTAGATATTTGATAATGGCATTACCAACTAGATATTTGATAATGGCATTACCAACTAGATATTTGATAATGGCATTACCAACTAGATATTTGATAGTGGCATTACCAACTAGATATTTGATAGTGGCATTACCAACTAGATATTTGATAGTGGCATTACCAACTAGATATTTGATAGTGGCATTACCAACTAGATATTTGATAGTGGCATTACCAACTAGATATTTGATAATGGCATTACCAACAAGATATTTGATAATGGCATTACCAACTAGATATTTGATAATGGCATTACCAACTAGATATTTGATAAAGGCATTACCAACTAGATATTTGATAATGGTATTACCAACTAGATATTTGATAGTGGCATTACCAACTAGATATTTGATAATGGCATTACCAACTAGATATTTGATAGTGGCATTACCAACTAGAAATTTGATAGTGGCATTACCAACTAGATATTTGATAATGGCATTACCAACTAGATATTTGATAGTGGCATTACCAACTAGATATTTGATAATGGCATTACCAACTAGATATTTGATAGTGGCATTACCAACTAGATATTTGATAATGGCATTACCAACTAGATATTTGATAGTGGCATTACCAACTAGATATTTGATAATGGCATTACCAACTAGATATTTGATAATGGCATTACCAACTAGATATTTGATAGTGGCATTACCAACTAGATATTTGATAATGGCATTACCAACTAGATATTTGATAGTGGCATTACCAACTAGATATTTGATAATGGCATTACCAACTAGATATTTGATAATGGCATTACCAACTAGATATTTGATAATGGCATTACCAACTAGATATTTGATAATGGCATTACCAACTAGATATTTGATAGTGGCATTACCAACTAGATATTTGATAATTGCATTACCAACTAGATATTTGATAGTGGCATTACCAACTAGATATTTGATAGTGGCATTACCAACTAGATATTTGATAATGGCATTACCAACTAGATATTTGATAATGGCATTACCAACTAGATATTTGATAGTGGCATTACCAACTAGATATTTGATAGTGGCATTACCAACTAGATATTTGATAATGGCATTACCAACTCAATCAATCAATCAATCTCTTTATTGCTTTTTGACAATGGACATTGTATTGCAAAAGTCAGAAGTAAGTAAGATAAACCACAGGCCTAGACGTTCAAAACACATTCATACTTACAATTCATGCATTCACTCAAACACATTCAAACTGACTTCAGATCCAAGTTAAATTTAGATTTAGACATCCCAGCGGCTGACCATGAATTCATCGACAGAATAAAACGCTTTGGACACCAAAAGGCGTTTAAGACGAGTTTTGAATTGATGTTGATTGGCGGAAAGTTTGACACTTTCAGGGAGCTTGTTGATTAGTCTGACACCAACTTGTTGAGGGAGATGTTGTTATAATGTCAGTCTGTATTGCCGAGTTCGGAAGTTGTCCCTGCCTCTTGTTTCATAGTGGTGAACGTCACCGCTACGAACCAAATCACACTTTGATTTGCAGTACATGATCACCTCCAGAACATAAAGGCAGGGCAAAGTCAGCAATTCTAACTCCCTGAAAGATTCCCTACACGACTCTCTGTAATTTAAATTTGCAATGATTCTGATTGCCTTTTTTTGGACCTTGAAAACTCTTTCCATTTTGTTTTTGGCACAACCTCCCCAGAGTCTCACTCCATACGTAAAGTGTGGATGAATCAGGCCGAAATAAGCCATTTTCAGAACTCTGGGGGAAACAGAACTTTGCCAGGTGCCGCAAGGCATATATGCCTGAGGCCACTCTAGCACATACATTGTCAACATGATCAGCCCAGGTCAGTCCTCTGTCTAGGAACATTCCCAGAAACTTTGTGGAGTTAGTTTCCTCTAAAAGCACATCACCCACAAACACGGCAGGCTGAACTTCGTGATCATTTTGTCGAAGGCTAAAACACATGACATTTGTTTTTGAATGATTTGTTTTCAGGTTCAATTCAGCAAAATACTGAATGCATGCATTCAGTTCCATGAAGGATGTGATTTCCAGGTCTTGAGTTGATTTGTTTTTGATACAGAGAGTTGTGTCGTCAGCATACTGAACTAGTTTTCCATGCTGGATCACTGAATCCAGTCTGCAGACGTAAACTAGGAACAAAAGAGGCCCAAGGATGGAGCCCTGGGGGACACCATGGGTCATTTTAATTTTGTTTGAGACGACGTTCGATACCTCAACGCACTGGTCTCGATCCTTGAGGTAAGAAGTGAGCCATAAGTGCGAGAGACCCCGAACGCCGCATTTATCCAACTGGAGCAAAAGTGTTTCATGATGCACAAAGTCAAACGCTTTGGATAGGTCGAGGAATATACTGAGCACATGTTCTCGTCCTTCCAATCCATCGACAACATTGTCCAAAAGATTGTTCACAGCGTCTATTGTGGATCTGTTTTTCCTAAATCCATATTGTTATTTTCTAGAAAGCTTGCAAGCTTTTCATAGAAAATTTTTTCAAAAATTTTGCTGAAGACTGGAAGAATTGAGATTGGACGATAGTTGCTTGCAAGGCAGGGATTGTCCTGTTTGAAGATCGGAATGACTTTGGATGTCTTCAAAAGTGATGGGAAGGTTCCTTTTTCAAAAGAAAAGTTGATCAATTTTGTGAGTGGTCTCAATATATGCCTGAAGCAGTGTTTGAGTAGCCACACTGACATCCCGTTTGCGTCACAAGATTTTTTTGAGTTGAGTCCCTGTATGACTCGTGCAACCTCCCCCTCACACACAGGAGCCATGGCCATGGATGCAACCGATAGAACAGCATCTCCTCCGTGGAACCGTGGTTCAGTTAATGCCGAACCCACTGTAGCCACGGAAGAGAAGTATTTATCAAATTCGTCTGCCACTTGAGCTCGGTATTCAACAATTTTGTCTTCAATTTTAATTGCGATTTCTTTGGTGTTTTTTATCTGGTGTGTATCACGAGAAAAGTCGTTTATGATTTTCCAAGCTGTTTTCGAGAAGTTTTCGCAGTTACCCAAGGCCTTATTAACATCATAGGCTTTAGCAGCTCGTATGACTTTTTTATAAATCCTTTGGTAATTTCTGAAAAAGAATTTGAAATGTTCGTTTTGGGTTCCAATGAAAATTTTGTGAAAGAATTTAAGCTTTTCTCGAGATACAAGAATTCCCTTTGTCAACCACGTGCCTTTTTTAGGTGCGTGATTGACTTTGGTCCTTCTGAACGGACAAGCAACATCCAGATAATAGTTGAAACTATCACTGAATGCCACATACATGTCATCGACACTTCCAGAGTTATCCAAAAATTGCCAGGGCTCAGCTTCCAAAACATCGTTTAAGTGGCGAATGTTCTGGGGCCGAATCAGTCTTGCAATTTTAACTAGATATTTGATAGTGGCATTACCAACTAGATATTTGATAGTGGCATTACCAACTAGATATTTGATAATGGCATTACCAACTAGATATTTGATAATGGCATTACCAACTAGATATTTGATAGTGGCATTACCAACTAGATATTTGATAGTGGCATTACCAACTAGATATTTGATAGTGGCATTATTACCAACTAGATATTATTACCAACTAGATATTTGATAATGGCATTACCAACTAGATATTTGATAATGGCATTACCAACTAGATATTTGATAGTGGCATTACCAAGTAGATATTCGATAATGGCATTACCAACTAGATATTCGATAATGGCATTACCAACTAGATATTTTATAATGGCATTACCAACTAGATATTTGATAATGTCATTACCAACTAGATATTCGATAATAGCATTACCAACTAGATATTCGATAATGGCATTACCAACTAGATATTCGATAATGGCATTAACAACTAGATATTCGATAATGGCATTACCAACTAGATATTTGATAATGGCATTACCAAGTAGATATTCGATAATGGCATTACCAACTAGATATTCGATAATGGCATTACCAACTAGATATTCGATAATGGCATTACCAAGTAGATATTTGATAATGGCATTAACAACTAGATATTTGATAATGGCATTACCAACTAGATATTTGATAATGGCATTACCATTTAGACATTTGATAATGGCGTTACCCACTAGATATTTGATAATGGCATTACCAATCTGATATTTGTCTACATTATCTTTATTAATCACTTTGATAATGCCACGATCAGCTCGGGGGTACTGAATATCGACATAGATGACTATTGCTATGTCACAGCGAGCATACAGTGTATGAAAATGTGTGACATGTTCATACAAACATGTTTTTACATTACAAATATGTGTGACTTGACTAAGACATATGTTTAAATCTACATGCACTCCATGAAATCGTTGGTAAGAACTGTAAAAACTGTTCAATTTTATACCCATCTCAAGAAAAAAGGAACAAGTCTCAAATATACGAAATATGAATCTAACATGTATAGTTATTAGAGAAGCAACATATATCAGACAAATGATAATTATATTTTATACAATTAGCTTCATCGAATTACAAATATAGAGAAACTGTTTGCATAAATAGCTGACAGTAAAGCTACATTGTTATTTTATAGGCAAACTAAAATGTGCGCTGCTTGGCAAATTTCTTGAGATGGGTTAAAGTTTCTAGAGTTTTAGTTAGATATATTTAATTTTCATGAGTCAGATAAGATTTCCACTGAAGTAAAAATCAATACTTCCAGAATAAATGGGCCTACTTCATCATGTAAAGACCAATAAAAATTTCAAAAAGAGAAATATAAATTGTCTTGTTTCGTAAAATTATTGTTCTATCGACTATATTACTACTCAATATGATATTGCATTTCAAATTAAAAAGACAACTATGTCAATAAAATATACAGTTGGAATATTGTATTGCCAACAGTTTAATATTTTCAAACGCTTTCTTGAATTACTCTCTTTGCTGTAATTTTATAGTTATTTGTTCGGCCTTATTAAGAATAAATATTTTTGTAAAGTTTCTCAATACCACACTGGATGAGAGATTCTAGTATATTATTCCATAATATGCTGTCATCATCATTTGAGTTGAGCAATACTATAACAGTTTCATCGATACATAAAAATATTAGCATATCTTAAAATAACCATAGTCTACGTGATAATTCTAGATCAGCCCCTGGTTGAGCTGCATTCTAAGGAACTTTGTTCAATTAACTTCATCGACTTTGGTTTCATCCAATACGTCTGTTGGATTAAAATCTGAGTGTACTTGTACACACAGTCGATTTCATGTTGACTTATTTGGATTTACTTTGAGCTTAAGAGTCGTGACATCGGTGTATGGAGCCCTGCTTAACTCCATATTTATGCCAATAAACGTATAAAATACTTACGAACTTCTATCTTCGCTGAGATATGATTTGAGTGCGACTCCTCGTATCCTCGTAGGAGTAACGTTTCAGTTTGTAGTTATGTGTATGGTGATCAGCACAGTCAAAGGCTTTTGATAATCCGATTCATACACTTAAAGTGCCTTTCCGAATTACAAGAAATTCTACTGTATTAACTAGTACTCATGCGTTTGCTTCAATTGTCGACGATTTTCATATTTAGGAACACAGAATGGTTATTGATAGTATGTTATAACTTTATAAAAATGATACAATAAGCGATAATATATCTATATTTATATCACAACACAAAAATTTATGCATAAAGTGATAATTTAAAAAATTGCATTTATTTCACTCTAAATAATAATGTAGGTGACAATAAATTTTTCGGAAAATTATACGGCTGCCATATTAAAATCCTAGGAATTGAAAATAGATTATTGCAGTAGTTAATCTAATTCTTTAATTCTTCCAAGGTATGTGTATTTTATAAATATTTTACATTTAGAAGTGGTATAGCTTGCAATTTTCTTTAAACCTAACGTTAGTTCATACTATTAGTGAACCAAATATACGTACTTACTGCCTTCGAATAAATTTTAGATAGATTAACTTTGAAATAAGGAAGTTTATATAAATATACATGTTCTAACTCATGCGTTTTTATTTTGGGAACTGTGTTCGGTGAAATTCATTTTCAAAAATAAATTCGCTAAGGACGATAGCTGTAATATGTAGATTTAAAACAAAAATCTAACTTATTATTAGGGAAAAAGTACTATGGTATTTTACGCTTTTTAAAGCAATACATATATTTGCAATTTGTTTACACTCAATCTACATGTATTAATTCGTATTTACCCTTGGATAAACAACGAAAGAGATAGTCAAATTAATTTGCAAAATCTTCCCACAATATATTTTGTCTGTCCACATGATGATCACTACGATGTCCAGTGTGTAGCAGCAATCACATGAACACGTGCTGTGAAAGTTCCATCACATCTTTTACTGCGTCTTGGCGAAAGCACAGATTGCTCCAAACGGTGTCAAATAGATAACTTCGATGAGAGAAATATTTATCTCTGTCATTTTAACTCGTTACGCTTCACTAGGATAATATTGTATTTAAGTGGATATTAATATTTGGAAGAACTTAAAAATTTATAATTAATATAGCCTACATTTAAATGGAAAATTGTGGTATTAGTGGGAAACAATGTATTCTCAATATTTTGAGGGAATTTCTTTATTAATAAAACACAACCAACTAAAAATATTTTAATTTGTTCGACATTATAGCTGAAAATATCATACTTTACTCATATTCCCCACAGGATATCGCATACTGTGAAGCGTGAATGTTTCGTGAAGGAAATTATAGAATAAATTGAGGGATAAATAATACTTCTTATCCCCACCGCCACATGAAACGTATCTAAATTGATTGTTTAATTCCCTTCTTATGCAAGTGTTCTCTGTTGTAAGTTTTTTTTGTGTCACTTTCTCACGTATGAGGAGCTGGTAAAATTTCATTTCTGTCTAAATGTACATCTTTCCGCTCGATAATGTGAGAACTAATTGCCCAGTATTAAAATTGTCGTAAAACATCATTTATATATGAAAAAAATGCTATTCGAGTTTGTGCATGTCACTCAATGTAATTTTTTATATTTAATTAACATTTGTGCAATGCTCTTATATGTATTAATTACAAAGAGGGAATTTTATAATAAACAAAGTCGAATATATATATATTATATATATATATATATTGTATATAATTTCAATAAACATTGAATCGCAAAAAGTACTTGCTCCGCCGGGAGTCAAACCCGGATCTCTCACTTGCCGGGTGAATGTGCTACCATTACACCACAGAGAGACTTCACTTTTTCCCGATTCAATTACTTTGTATGTCGGAACATATGCGTTTAAATAAAACTAACATATGATCGGAAGACCAAATACCTGTCAAACTACTTTTATTTACATTAAATTGTATAAACGGCAATAGCCTTATTTAATTTCAATTCAATAAACATTGAATCGCAAAAAGTACTTGCTCCGCCGGGAGGGAGTCGAACCCGGATATATATATATATATATATATTATATATATATATATATATATATTATATTGGTATATTGGTATTATGTTATTTTTTACATACAGTGTAGTATTACTTAAAGTCTGACTACCCCATCATATGCATATATTATCATTTTGTAACTTGGTAAGTATTTATATTTTATTCAAGCATCGCTATGAAATCCAACTTAATTATCAAAGAAGTGAACGTATCGCGTAGCAAAAATTCATCTGCAGACATTAAAACTGCAGAGTAAGCACGAAACTTCATTTTTACATAACAAGGATGATTTATATGATGGAGAATGACTAACTATGGGATTTGGCTGCTTTAAATTGAACACTAAATAGCCTGATAGTTTTTTTTCTTTATTTTCTGACGTATGTGATACCAATAACAATGATTGGATTTCAATTTCCTAATGGCTATCTATGGATTTGGCTGCTTTAAATTGAACACTAAATAGCCTGATAGTTTCTTTTCTTTATTTTCTGACGTATGTGATACCAATAACAATGATTGGATTTAAAGTTCCCAACGTTCACCGAGGCTATATTATTGAGTCCTGCACAATAAAATGCGGGTGAAATACATTGCATTGGATCAAATGTTGTCCTACCGAACACAGCGTCTCTTGTACAACTCATTAAAATCAATGTTTAAACTCTTGGAAGAACATTCAACACATATACATTACAATTATTTTTTTACTTTCATAGAACCATGTAGTTTAATATATACGTGTCCGTATGTCTTATATTACTTCAATATATACAAAATACTATTAATTAATAATCAGCAAACGTAATTTTTCAAATATATATTTACAGTCCGTTATAAAAAGTTACAAGGTATGACTTATGTCGGTCAGTCCGGCAACTGCCTTTCCATTTTTCATTAATGTTTTAGTAATAACAAGTAGTACCGTAATTAAAAAGAATACTATAAATCCAACAGCGTGGGTTTGTCTTTTTTTTTACTCTTTGGTCAAGGTTGTAATTTATACTAATGTGGAAAGACAGACACTGACGCCTTAAGCAACTTTAACTGTGACTTACAGAGAACTGGAAAGACTCGAATACATTATACATATATGACAAACGTATATGTTCGTAAACAAAAACACCGTTCACAAGCAAGCTTATAACCCAATATTAGGCAGTGAACTATCTGAAGTCCATAACATTATCATCCTATACAACCGAAAATATAAGTTTGATAAAATAACACGGTAAACTATATCTAGAGTAGTGACAATAATTTAAATAGAACTATACGTTAGCTCCTCGAGCACACTTACTTTGTTGCTTTATATGGTTTTAAACGTTGTGACACCGATAAGCCTAAATATCCTAACTCCTACTTATAAAGTAACGTTAATAGGTTAACCACGTATATAACAGTTAGTCTATCGTTTATAAGCAGTCAAATTGCATCAAGAGCACACAATAAATTATCCAGTATGCACACTTTGCAGCTTTGTAGTCAAATTATTTCCATTGTATTATTATGTTTTATTCTACAGTTAAAGTAAAGTACATATTTTACTATCGTGTATATACGATATACTTTATTGTTGATAGAACCACTGCCATCTGATCGCTGACTTGATTGTGTTGTACCACTTTATACAACACACATTTCTGTTTGGGAGCCAAAGCGTTAACCACAAAACTATTGTTGGAAACTCGCTCTCTCTATAATATTACTCTTGGGGAGGGGAGCTGTCACCAGCAGTGAGCTCACTCTGTCTTGTTGTGTTAGCTTGTTTATTCTCGCCTTTGGCATAGGAGTGTCTTTATATAAACTACCACATAATTTACACTTTTAAGCATTTAACATTATTTTCATCTGAATATTTTGCCAAAAAATGCAACAAACCCACTTGCAAGTGGTTGGAGTTGCCAACTGTTCTTATAAATACATCTTTAATATTAAAAACTTCGCAATATACCGCAATAATTCTCAGCACCCATTGTGTACGCAATTAAATAGTTGTTTAATTCGTAACTGGCCATTAAATTAAACAACTATAACCAATGTTTCTATCATTAGGTTATATTTCATGTACCAAGGAACTCAAAACACAACAAAATTACAAGTAAATATTTTGAAACTTATTATAACTTTCACTCATACAAAGCTTTTAAATGGTACTTAAAATAACTTGCAAGACAGTCAAGTAATGATAAAGGATGTTGTTGTTCTCCAGATATTCTAACAAGGAGGAAGCTCCATAAATGTTAAGTGAAATTTGTTTCTCTGCAGGGCACTTAAAACCTTGAAACAGTGGTTTTCTGCGTTTGCAGTATCTTTTAGTGATATGTAAAATACTAGCACATTTTCACATCAACTGAAATTTTCACTGAGATGATATCATTTTAAAAAGTAAGATCTCCCTTTTTTCTATAATTATCTTTCACTGCGCATAAAAAGTGCACTTTACTGTATATTTGTGAATGATTTTTTGCTGTAAATTTCCATCATCTAATTCCAGTACCTATAGGTAAATAAATAATATATTTAAGTAAATAAGTCTATTTTTTACTATTTTTACATTTAACAATACTTTATTAGTGGTTAAACAATAAAATACTCAAATTGAACATTAAAAAAGAGATACCTTCCTGCAGAAGGTTCAAAACATTACACTCACAATTATGTGTTCATAACAGTTATTCGTATTGCAAAATTTCAAATAACTAACACTCTTGAGCTATTACATAAATTTTAAACTAAAATCATGTAGCCTATCCATAAATAGGTTGACTGTGCATTACACGGTGAATTTAACGTTGGATGTACTCTTTTTAAATGCTATGGATTCAATTTCCAATCGTCAAGATTTAATGATTTAACTGTATAGCTACATGATGGTTAGAGGGTAAATGTAAGAAAGGACCATGTGGTCCTAATTTCGCCTCAATAAAGAAGTGTTTCTTTCTTTCTTTCTTTCTTTTCTTTCTTTAGCTGGAACCATATCAAATTTTTTAAGTTGCTAACTATTGTACACACCTAACTGAATTAAGGTGTTTTAAACGTTGAAACTACATTTTCGATCGTTTTCTTTTAGTGCATCTCTAAGTAAAACAACAAATGTTATTATAGTTATTCTTTTAATAAAAGGCTATATATTTCTTGAAATTTGACCCAGATATTTGACGCCGTTCTCCTATAATGTTAATTTTTTATTGAAAATCGTTATAAACCTCCCATCGCTACTTATTGAATCCAAAATGCTTTGGTAAAATAAAACAATGCGAGTACAGAAATATTACTTTAGTCAGGTAAATGTAGCTTATGTTCACAACTAGTTTGATTATGACCTTTGGTGTGTGGGTAGAATGTTTTCACAATGAAAGTATTTTTCAATTACTACCAAAATCTTCAATATTATTTAAAATATTTTTGTATTTATGTATATATATACATATATATGTGTGTGTGTGTGTGTGTGTGTGTGTGTGTGTGTGTGTGTGTGTGTGTGTGTGTGTATATTATGTATACATCCTTTCTATAAATAGCCGTTCAATTTTAGCCAAATATATCCGAAGAACACAAAATATACTGCATTTTCTTTTATTATGTATAACATAACAACATAAGAATTAAATAAACAAAAAAACATATGGTATAAACAAAAAGAGAAAATGTAAACTTATTTAAACCGTAGAGTAATTAACTGTTGTGTAATGTTAAAATTGGAGTTTTGCCAAAGAAATTTAATTTACTATATATATATATATAGTTTTTATATCTAGATTTCTTGTTTTATTAACTTTAAAATTATTCTTTTAAACATTTTTTAGGTTTGCAATTCGGTTAATTTATTTTTGGAATTATTTAAAGTATGTTGTGTTGCATGTGTATATAATAGTCTCGCAGAATTTATAAGACTAATTTTAAAGCCATGATTAGTTGCTTTGGCTGTTCATTTTTTTAAAAGGGTGATTGCCAAAATAATCGTTGGGACAAACTTTAAGGGATATATATGATTCATATTTAATTACTTCATCAATTTAACACCAATGTATGTCAGTTCAAGAGTAATACACAGCTGAATATTTGACTTGTAAGTAAAAAAGCTACATAGCTACTACTTCCGCAATTGTTTGCAACTTCGGGTGAGTAAAGAATATTAGACAAATTTACTCGAATAAAACGTTTGCCTAGTTGTTCGTTTATTTATTGTTTTTCTAATGCATGAATATCAAAATGTTAGATATTCACCTGACACATTGATGCTGCTACTTCTAAATCCTATCATCATATTTCCTTAGTTTAGTCTAGAAATTATATTATTGCTTACATGCCTAATCAGAATTGTATGGTTCATGTATCGGATTTTACCTATATATATATATAATTATTTCTCTTCTTGTGAACTGAGCGTTTAGTAAAAATGCTAAAATATCTTCAAACTATTTTTTTTTTTAACTTGTTATGTATTGATCACGGACCCAGAAAATAACGATAAATGACACTGTGGATAAAATTAAACTGCAATGGCACTGATTTATCAAATAGCCTAAAAAATTATATGCATTGTTTACGATGAAAATATTTTTTTTTCTTTTTTGATGGAGCAGACATGTTTCATTTTCAAATTTTAACTTTTGTTATTTTAAATAAATTAATTCTTCTATTTTAGTCATTATGTGGCCTAATGTGGTTATCACGCGAAACAAAGTATTGTTTACATAAATATTAAAATTTTGTCGGGATGTTTACCTGTGAACTTCATATTAACATAACAATCAATTACCAGGTATGAATATTAATGTACCTCCCAGGTAATGTATTCCCACGCCCGTAACTGTTAACTGTTGTTTTATCCGCGTGAAGAATTCTGTAATGAAAATATAATTTATTGTTGGCCCGTGAATTTTAGTTAAACATTACTTAAATGAAACCAAGCATAAGGGATGTATTAGGATAATACATGTTATTTAATATTTCTTGCATTTCTTCAATAGCACATATCAGGTGCGTGCATACATTCTAAATATAGCCCATAACTTTTGGTTCAATTCTAAATTATTTCAACATATAACTATCAGGATTATCGATTGGTCTTTCATTAATTGATTTTAATTATGTAATAAGTGGCATTAACCTACCAATACAATAATTTTAAGCATATGGATTGATAAAGTTTTACTACGCTTAGTTGGGCTGAGAATATAGTTCCTGTCTATCCGTCAGTCTGTATATCTTTTTGACTGTCAGAACGATTTCTCGGAAACAAACTGACCTATAGATTAATTTCTATATTAAGAATACTGAAATAGTTTATATAACTTAATGGGATTTGGATGAACGTTTGCAAAAATTTTATCATTAGGCTTACTGGTAGCAGTTATAAGAAAATAACTGAGTAAATAAAATAAATTCAAAACCAATCTGAGCCAAACATACCAGATTTATATTTAAAGATGTAGATGCATAAATGCCAAAGAATAAACAATAATAGAGTTAAATAGTAAAAAGTCAGTGACAAGAAGTAATATAAGTGCATTCATGCTATATTGGACCCTCTATACCTCAAACAAAAGTATTATCTCTCTCTCTCTCTTTGCGATTTTTAAATGCCTTTTGTGTGGTCGACCACTATCTGGATTATTGAGGTCCATTCTTCAAGTTTGTTTAAAGTTTTGTTTGTAATGATTTTCTTGACACCTTGAATGAGTTAAGAATATCGGAGGATTATATTTATTTTAATGTTCTTAACTTAGGTTTTACAATACTATATCAAATTTTTTCCTTTCCTACTTTTATTTAATAAAAGCAATAAAAATAAGTTCAAACTACCTTATATGTGTTTGGTGTTTTGGCAGAATAGTTACATTTAGTTATTTGTGCCGGTCTAGTAATTTAAATACTAGGTTTTTCTCCCGGTTATATACTAAAGTTTATATCTCATAGAAACATGTATAACAATATTGCATTGGATCTGTTTTGTTAATTAATTATGAGACAGGAAACCGTATCTTAAGCTCATTTTATTACATTCCTCTATATACTCATTCATATAGATTATAAATACTGTAACCTGAATTGTTTTCATGATATTGTGCACGACTCAGGAAAATATTATTGATTTGTTTCAAATGATTTTAGCTCTTCAAGTTCAAAACAGCCCAGATAATATACTACCACACAATTTTTATTTATTTGTTTAAAATAATTTAAGAACTAACAACAAGAACACAACATTCTATTACACGTATGATTTTTTTAGGTTAGGGAGTTTACTACAGACCAAAATATTATTAAACTAAAAAGTGCATCATAAATTAGCACAAGAATTAGGACTAGGGAATAGTTCACTAAGACTTTTCTAGTGATCCGTGGTATATAAACTACCAAAAAATACAATCTAGACTCATTTATGATATTTACTGATGGCTACTTTAAACAATTTCAAATATAATCCAAGCATTAGGAACAGCCACACTAGTATTTATTGGCCTACTTGCTTTTTAAAAGTAGTGTTCGTTTTAAAACGATTTAACCTTAATGCCGCAGCTATATTAAAGTATGGAACACCACGTAAATATCACTTAACTTTTTACGGAATTATACTCTTATACTCGTATAATTTTCAATTAGTTGTCACAGTACTAGTAAGCAAAACACATTCATGCTAATATTCATTTTAATTTTGATTTATATGATGTGAGCGAATATTATATACTTGTGTAGACTTAAGAATACCAACGACAGCTAAAAATATTCTGTATTATACGAGTTCATGCTTGTATAAAATTTTCAATTTGTTTGTACGAGTACAAAAAAGTAAATTCATGCTCATATTTATTTCCACTTTAGTTGAATATGATATAATAAAAAATAACCAGTGACAGCTGAAAACTTTTATGTATTTTACGGGTTCATGCTGGCACGTTATATGTATTTTGTTTGTAAGAGAAATAAAGCAAACCACATTCGTACTCATGCTGTTTTCACTTGGGACGTGTATGATGTGATAATTTATTGTGGAAATTCCAACTTACCAATTGTAATAATTTCTAAATTAAATTTTGATATTGCATGTTGTCTTTTCAGTAAATTTTCATTTCTAATTTGGGTAAATAGTATTCATGACGATACTCTATCAATTTACATCTGTATCACAACTATGTATTTTCCCTCGTATTGGAAATAATGGTGGTCGAACTAAGTACTCAAATACTGTTAAAAGGTTTTGTTAATTGAAAATATTCAGTTAAATATTTTACATTTCATTACAAAAAATTTTATATATGTTCGGGTGACAGTTTACTACATAAAACAAGATTATTTCATGTAGAGTACATAAATATAGATTGCAAAAACTGTAAATAAAACTGTGTGATTATTTTACTGCTTTAGTATTCTGATTTTACGTAACAAATTAACACAAATTCTTAAACAATCATAAGCTAAACAACTATTTTTTTTAATTATTTCAAGTTACTGGTAAAAAGATTATTGAACTGGGCGGTTGTTTGAAAGAGAAAATCTATTTCACCTATATAATAAGCTCATGTGCAAATTATCTATGACGTGACGTCTGAGACCGCTCCAACTGCTTTTCATATCCCCTGCATTGGCCTGATAAGGCGGGGGCTGATAGTTGGTTATAAGTTAATACCTCCATATTATACTCTCTGAGGTGTTACATTTTGCTGAATTGTATAGGTTCTATTGCATGTAAGAGAAAAGTTGCAATACAATAAAAATGTATTCCATAAAAAAATTCGAAACACTGTATTATATTTAAGACAATTTTTGATTTCCGTAATAAATATTACGTTAGGAACATTCATGATGTCATTCAAATGCTTATCAAATGTTCAATTCTTTTGATGAAGGCCATATAGCCATTTACACAAAGAAATATTGTAGATAAAATCGAACTTTGTGAAAATATAAATCCATAAGAATATAAATACCTGTAGATCTCAACGAAGCCTGACTTAATTACTATTATTAGAGATGTAGCCTCGAAAAGTGTTTTATAATAAATAACATAATATAAATAAACTTTTAACACTTTTAAACTTTTATTTTCTTATACGATGTACATTTCGGAATCATTGATTCCATCTTCAGGTACAAAATAAGGTTAATTTAATTGTAAAATAAATAAATAATTAAAATCAATTTGTCATGTGTTTTTTTACTACCTTGGTGGCTAAATTTGTTGTATTTAATTTTATGTGAGATCATTGTATATTGTTTAAAAGTCTATCGAATAATAATTTTTTTGTTAGGAAGTCTTTGTCATTTAATAATATATTATGATTAATTTTGGCACTTTTTGTAAATTTCAAAACGTTTTCTAAAGTAGATAATAAGCGACTTTTTTTGCTTGTGTGTAAAATTTCAAGATTGTTTTCGATGTTAGTGTATGTATGGCCGGTGTTATTTAAATGGTCTGCATATTTTGAATTTGATGATGTTTTCAATGCTTTTATGTGTTCATTAAATCTTATTTTGAATGATCGGCCGGTTTGTCCAATATAGTTGGATTGACAATCGTTGCAATTTAATTTTAAGTTTAAATTGCAAATAAAAGTTTAAAAGTGTTAAAAGTTTATTTATATTATGTTATTTAATATTATTATTTTACCTAGTCACCTCTATTCTATGTTTTTTAGAAACGTTCTGCTTTTGTATGGTATTCAATCATTAAAAAGTGTTATATACTAGTAACATTTTATAGTTTTTTTCTCCTGAAGACGGAAGACTGTATGATTTCATATGTATTATATATCCCCGGCTTTTGGGAGTTTTAAAGAAATAACTCTAATACCACTTAGTACTTTGATATTGGCCTTGGTGTATCGGGGCATCGATAAGCCCACCCAGCAATATTACAGAAATAGAAATATGAACTTGGGTTATCAGCCTCATTACGACCATGTGTTGTGAGCTGCATAGTGACAATACCCCTCCTGGGTGTGCCTAACCTAACCTAACCTAACCTAACCTAACCTAACCTAACCTAACCTAACCTAACCTAACCTAACCTAACCTAACCTAACCTAACCGATGGTCGAGCGGTCTAAGACGTTGGACTTTGGGTCCGAGTTAGAGATCAAATTTCACAATTCAGATCACTAAAACAATTTGTATCAGTACGACTGACCTTCTTCTGTATCTACATTCCCATTTATTCTGTTTGATAAGATCCTCGCACAGGCCAGTGGTCATGAGGACGGTCAGAATGTCTTAAAAAGAGATCGGTCTCTCCTTTTATAAAAAAATTCACATCATCAGCAGGGAATATTTTACATCTTAAGTTCACAATTCTGCTCTCCCTGTTAAGCATCACCTAGCAAACTCGGTTAACGCAGAAGTTAAGGGTACAAATATTCTCAGGCAAAGGGCTTAGCTTATATTAAGTTCAGGTTCTATAGATAAGCTATTGGGTACCCAGTTGTCAGATTCTCTCTGCGGTCTTAAACGACTATCCAACTTTTTTATCGGCTCATAGAATGATTTCCTGGTGGTTGAATTCTCATTGGCATGGACACACATTTGTTAAATTCAGAATTTATAGCCTTGCTTCCAGACATTACATGTCTTATATTTCCTGTACCAATTAGGTATGACTTTAGTCTGTACAGAAGCAATGTAGAAAAATTAATTAAACAATAACGAATTTTCAAAACAACTTTAAAGCCCTTGAAGCTCTAGACTTGTGTTCAAATATTTTTGGGTTTACAAGAAAGGGGGCGTTAATTTTAACCTTAAAAGTAAATTATAAATACGTATGTCGTGACATAACAACCATTCTAGTCGTGGGAAGCACAAGAACTTTGCTAAAAGGAGGAAACTGAGACTGCCACAGTCCCCGTGGTGGAAAGCTCTTTACAAATTGCTAGTCCACCAAATCTAAGCCTGTTTCCTCCCTTTTTTTTCTGTAACAGTCCAATTAAATAAATAGGTTTTTACGTCGTAAGGGTATAGAACAATGAATATTGTTTCAGAAATTTTAAAACAGCTACAAAGTCAATTATTATTAATCGCCTGAAATTCCTCGCACAATAAACCCAGCAGATAAATATAAGAGATAAATATAAATATATTGGATCAAAATATTAGAGGTATCAAATCCGAGATGAGTGAGAGTGAGGCTTAACTGCAAGAGTAAAATTAAGATTTATTTTGTGTTAGAAAACAAATTCAAACGTAAAACGTTTGACGTAAATATGAGTTTCAAGTATCTAACCTAATGAAATTAAATAGAAAATAACAGTGAATGAAAATTATGTACCTCGTCGTGTTAAATTTTTAGAGATTTTTGTCTTTATATAGTTTAGAATATTGTGAAAACAAAATTGTATTAATTATTTACATTAATTTATTGCCACACAAACTATATATTATGAGTGCAAAACTATACATTTTACCACAAATTGTATATCATAGTTTATTATACATGAGTAATATAATTTTTTATAATCCCATAGACATTAAATGTTATATTTCAAAATATTTAGCTTTTACCCTTTAAAAAAACTTTATGAAACAAAGTCCAATGTATTATAAGTACCTGGTATAAAGAAAACCTTCAGTTTTACCCCATAAGAGCAATGTTAATTCTCAAATACTCCCCTAATTTTATCCTAGTACATTTCGAATTGCCCATTTTATGACAACAACAATTCGTTATAGTTTATCTTGCAAGATTTAAATTTTTACAATATCCATACGTAAACACGTCTTTGAAAGCTTAATTAACAGATAACGGAGTAATAAGATAATTCAACAAAAAGTTTCAATACGATTTGTTAGTTATAACGAATTTTAGTTATACGCGAAGATTTTAGTAGTTAAACAATAAAATAATGTTATTACAGTTTTAAGCCCTCCACATTCTAAGATATTGTTTTAAACACATCTTTACTTGGATAAAGGCTTAAGGTAACTCATATCAAATTTAGATTATTATATCAGCATTAATTGAAAAATAAAATACTTTTGAAACAGTCATAATAAAATTAGTATACAAATAGAAAATACCCACCTAAAATATTTTCAAAGTTGAAAACATTTACTATACAACGCTTTTAAATATTTACCCAGCACATACCATTATTTTAGAATTTGACATGGCATGCCATCTTTAAGATATTACCATAGACAGTATATATTTTCAGGCTACAATTTTAGAAATTTGAGACGCTTTGCCTCAGTTCTGCTTGGGCCGTCAATCGCTGTAAATGTTTTCATAAACTTAAAGCCGAGGACAACAAAGCAAATCAGGCTAAGTGTACTGAAAGCTGGGTGTAACTGACAGTAAACTTCAGTTTGGCTATATGCCCGTGGCAGTCGTGAGTTAGTCTTGGGTTTACAGCTCTCAGGCAAGCAAGAAAGAAATTCCTGCTGTGTAATAGAATTCAAAACCTTCAGTCAAGTCCCATTTATGAATGTGCATCTTTATTCAGTTTATAATTGTATATGTAGAAATACAATTTAATGCCAAATTTAAAGGCTACATACTAAACTTTTCTGGAGATATTCTGTGGCTACGTAAAGGCTCATACAAATTCTATAGATGGACTTGCACCCATAATTCACGACGGTACCTAAATATAAATGAGGTTAAATACAAAATTAAAATACTTTGGTACAATTTTCCTCGAGACATCCTGTGAAAAACAGATACACAGGGAAATATACAAACAGATAGACAGACATAAGAGGATTTTGTTATAATTCTTAGCAATAGCTGAGCCAAATATACTAAAGTGTATTAATAAATCTATTCTAAATAATTATCATAAGCTATAGGCTTTAGTAACTCTTATCCGAACCCAATGGAGGCACATGAAATGAAATGAAATGAAAAATGAAGTCCTCTCTACCACTTAACCTCATACAAATTAAACTAACATATGTATACATTTATAACTAAAACTTAGTCTATTTATTTACATTACGTATTAAATTAATCTTAAAATCAAAACAATCATCAATAATTAATGTAACTATATACAAATTAACAATAATATCGCAAGACACACACTCGCATTCATTCAACTTGCATGCAATTGCCCCAAGTACCGCACACCAAAGCCGCCAACCACTATACCCCCCGAGCTCACAGCATCAAGGCCCTGACCTCCGCCCCAAAGCGAGCGCGCTTATCGATGGCTCTGATGTTAACAGGTAAAGCATTCCACAATCGGCAGGCAGAAACTGTAAACGATTTGCTAAAGGTAGTTGTTCGATGAATTGGGATAGATAATAAGGATGTACCCCTCCTTGTACTTCGTGCACTTATTTCAGACATAAATCGAAAGTTGTTTGAAAGATAACTAGGACAATTTGCATCAAACATGCATCATCATCAAACTCTATCTGATTTAACGGAGTACCAAAGTACCTGTAATAATATAAATGAATTTTACCGACTAATCAACTAAATATAAAAATATGTCATATAATAGTATGCGAGTATATTTACAGATTTGTTTGTTTAAGGGGAGCCCGAACGCCATTTAAACATAATGTTAACTGTGGGGACACATTACTCAAAGACTAAAAGAGATATCTAGATGAAACTTTTACAGTACTTGGAGGACACCTTTTGCTAGGTTGTGGTGGGGGAGGATTTTTGAATACAACCAATAATAATACTATTTTAATTTTTTTTTTAATTATACTTTATTTTTACAAATTTTTATTTAATAAAAAAAATCAATATCTCAAAAGTTAGTGACTCAATCCGAATATGCTCTCACAGAAAACTAGCTTAAGCCCATATAAAGATGTCCTGAAAGTTTCATTGGTCTACCTTTTAATACTTTTTTACTTATGTGTCTTCAAAATATTAAAAATACAACTTTCGGAAAATCAACAAAAACTAAAATAAAAATCATTATTTTTGCTATTTACTCACATTTAGTGCCCTCCAGCAGCATATGCTGGGTTATCTGGGTTTTCTGCATCTTGGTACTGGTCCTCAATTCTCCTTTTTAAGCAAGGTCCTGCTCTGTCTGATCTTTTTTTTTCCAATTCCTTCTGCGGCCTTTTCACTTTTATGTATTCGGTATTTGTCTAGGCGATGCATAGCCTCAATGAAGTGCTTACCTAATTGTAGCCCTAGGTGCTCAAATTACTTTACATTTGCTTGAATAGCCATCATTGAAAGACAATACAGCATCTTGGGCACCAAATTTTAATGTTGGTAGGCCTACGAAGGTCCCTTTTAGGCACACGGGTCCAAATAAGATTATTCAAGGCCTCGTTTGGGTTTTGTGTTTTACCAGCTAAGCATTTTTTTTTAAACAATTCATGGTTAGAGAGATCTCTAAATATCGGCTTTACTTCTGACATTAATGATTTCAGGAAGGTGAAAGTGCTTGTCATGGTCATATTCTTTGCCCCTCGATAACTGCAATGTTGTACTTACACCACATACCAGGTTCTTTAGGACAGAGTTCATGGACGTGGCTCATTGTTACTTGACATGACATGAAAGTAAGTGGCCCAGGACTGCTTTTTTCATATCATTTAGGCTGTGACAATTCCTTCTTATAGCTAGACCATAAAAAATCTGAAGCTTTTGAATAGCTAAATCTGTTAGTCGATTTTTTCCCGAAAGCGGCTTACCATCAGCAAGCTTTGTGTTCTTTGATTTCTGTTTCAGTGTACGCAATCGAGTTCCCATTCTTTTTTGAATGTGCCCTATACACTCCAATTTACTTATTTTTTTATATCCTCACCGTAGGGCCATAGCATCACAAACAGCACTGTAAGCGTTCGAGTCACCATCCCCAAGGTAATCTACGTAGCGTACATTGTACTGGAGGAGAGACCTGTTGTAAATGGTCACTGCGCCTTCAGCCTCCATGCCACCACTTGTTCCAATGTAATTGGCTGTACAGGTCTGGTTGTGGATATTCTGAAGTTTGTCTGGGCATAGGCAATGTTTACTCATGCAATGTATGTCCATTACTTTACCTGTATCGACTGAGGTCAATGACACAATACCATTTAGAGACTGGTGGCCTCTCTTCTGCCATGGACCCATCCAACGCTACAAAAAAGATCTCTAGGCTCTCTATCAGGGTTTGTGTTGGCAACAACTGCTTCTTCGACTGCTTCAGTCATTGATTTATGGCAAATATATCCTCTGTAGCTTGGCCTAAAAACCTTTCTCATATTTTGCAAATACAGTCGGAGGGGCTGGTATATTCAGTATTCCACACAGGGTACGAGCTGAAGTGTATCCCTTTCCGATCACTCGCAAAGCATAAACAAATCTTAAATTTAAATCAAACATTTTTGTCGTAGACTCACCCTCACATTTGTTATTAGTTTTTTACATTTATATGGTCACAGTTGTTGAAGGAATTGGTCACATCTTCATCAGTTTATGCAAGAAATTGTTGAATTCTGTAGCTAGGCCTACGAGTGATTTCTTTGTAAATTTTAGGCCATGCCCACAATCCTTACAAACAGCCACATTTACCAAAGCCTTTTTCTAATCTGTTCATATCTACAATTTCATAGGCTAATGTTTCTGATCTATTTCGGTAATAGCCTAGATGAGCACCTACCTTCACTTTCGAACTTGATGGTTGTCTACAGTCAATATTAGGCCTATCATCCAATTCAGTTTGGTTTACTTTGCTTTACAACATTCAACTTCTTTATACACAACTTCCGTTTACTTCCTATTTTTTTTTTATTACCCATTTGAACACACTTCAAAATAATAATTAGGTAAATCACAACCCAAACACAACCACTACTAGTTATTATATTCTCAAATGAAATTATTTATCCTCGTAAGACAAATAAACACAATCACATAACCAATCACAACAAACAGACTTGTTGAATACTCCAGATGTCAACCTATACTCATGACTGCCAACCTAACAAAACGTAGCAACTGAAAAAAATAACTAATAGCACTATAAAAAGTAAAAATGATGCTAAACACAAATGTTGTTGCAAATATCTGCTAAAAACTACGTTACAAGCATACATTCAAATTAATTTTCTATCTAATTAAGAGCTTTTATATATATGAAGTGTTATATATCACCTGGAAAGAGGAATTTCTAGAGAATAATAATCAATAATAATCAGAAAATGTATAAAAAAAAATTTATTTGGCGTTTGGGGTGCCCTTAACTACTGCAATCATTGCTACCCATAAGACCAATGTAAATATGTTTTTATCGCTCAGCCTAATTTCCTCAATTACCAGTTTTAAAAGTATTTAGGTGTGATCAGGTGTGTGATCTTGATTTAGATGCCTTGCGATGATATAATACACAATGCAGATTAATCACAAAAGGAAACACTAATTCTGCACACAATTAGGGTAAAGAATGCGTTTTTCTGATGACGGATCGGATATGATCGTTATAAGTACAAAGCTGTCAGTTAATTCAGTCAGAATAATGTGGCAAAAATATTAAATACCAATGGACGTTCCTCTTTCGGCTGTATCTCTAATTGTTGTTTAGACATTTACCACTCTTCTTAAATTCGGAATTTAGTTCCTATATATTGAAGTAAAATATAAACTTCACATTCATTAAACAATAGTAAATACATTAAGAAACATAACCCTCACATTGAGAATAAATGTAAATATTACATATAGTAAAACGACATTATGGTCATTTAATTATGATTAGTATCATAATATTGCTTACGTGGTAATACCAGAGAGGAGCACGCCATACCACGTTTGAAGTTACGGTCTTGATCAGCTCTATATCAATCTCATATAATTCAAGAGATGTCCTGCCAGCAGACTGGTAGTCAGACAATTGGACAGGAAATAATATACATCTCCAGACAGTAGATAACTTCTAGCAACCTGTTGAATGGTACACTTCAATGAGTCTTTGTCAAATCCCATATATGCAACTTCATCGAACTATTTCTCGGCTGCAGAAAGAAAACTAGGTTGAACTCTATTTCAAAAACCACCTAGAAGTATTCTTGTTTAATTTCTTAAACAATTACATTTATTGATGATTATACATATATGATCAAATGTTTCGCTTATAAAAGTGGTATGTTAGTGAGACGTGCTAGTCACAAGGAAATGGTAAGATGGATTTGAATTGAAAAATTAAAATTAAACTCGTGATTAAAGTAGCATGTTATGTGAAAGTCCAACTGATCGGTTGCGGAGAGACATGTTACTGACACAGTGTCACTCACATTGTGTAACTAGCATGCGTGTGTAACGCAACATTTAATAACACAACTTATTTCCGAGTGGCATGTGAGTAGCATGAACAATATTTTTCAAATCACGACAGGTGAAAATAAGTTTTACACCCGACTCATATAAAATAACTTTACAAGTTTAAACGTTAAAAAATTTACTTTTCACTTCCGTAAAGCCAATAAAATGAAATAAGTCGACGAAGGATAGTAAATATTCATTTTTGTTTATCAAATGATATCCCATAGTAATCGTCTATTAATAAAATTTCCGGAGAACTAAAAAGGTTACACAACAAAGGAAGAGTGAGCTGAAATCAAAACTAGACTCTCCACTATGTTTACTTTTACTCTATGAATAGAAGTCTTGACGAGAAATCGGAAATGGCCAGATTCAGTTTGATTACAATTTTATTATTTATTATGCTTTTTCTCGTTGCTAACATGGTTGGTTATTCATATAAGCAATTTAAAAATATGCAATAACGCTCAGAAAAACTACCCTAAAGTGACATGTACTATAATAGAACTCCATGTTTCCTATGTAGAAATTAAGCATCATGCATGATGTTAAGGCTATCAGACAGTTCTTTTTCAAGATATCGTGTAGGCGTACAGACAGAAAAAAATATTTTTGTCCAGCTCTACAAGTGATGGATGGTCTCCGCTAAAACCCAACCAGTTACTAACTCTAAACAGTTAGTGTTAAGCATATGGTTTAAATAGAAAACATGGTGTAACGACGTTTAAATGTTGTACACATAATTTATCCCCCCCCCGTTTAAATTTTTTGTGAACATAATTTGAGGGATTTCCAAGAGTATATTCGTTTAAAGTGAGGCAAAATTTAATAAACATGTTAGTGAGACTTGACCTTTTAAAATAAATTTTTACTGATTAAAATTGTAATGGTTTCACTGGTATACTTTTCTACGTACAGAAAATACCAACTTGCATTAAAAACCCAAAGTGTGTTTTATAGGAAACATCGTGCCAATAAAGAGATGTTTTCCAATGTTGAATACTCGGTTTTTGTCTGTAACTACCAAAGCTGTAAACTATTTTAAAATATACGTTGAAAATATTTGTTGAGTAGATTTTAAGAGATATATATATAAAATTTTACAGAATTACGTTTAAACCATTGTAGATTCGAACCCGATACCCCCAATTTATATTACATTATTTAAAATTAATTGAAAATATTATTAATAAAAAAATATGGATATATTTTGTCTCTTGAAATTAATTATCTATTCGTTTTCGGCCGAAAATTAGTTATTTTGTAGTATATCAAGTTTAATAAATTTTGAACATTATGTGTGTTTATAACAAAAATAGCAAATTTTTGCAAAGAAACAAGGGTCCTGGAAAGTTATGGGATGGAATTTAATAGCTACGTTCTATGTATACGTTCATCTTCCAAAACTCTACAAGATTTCACAATATTTGAAGAAACAATCTTATTACGTTACTATCGTGATTTAATTATTTAGAGAACATAAAAATTTAGCGATCTTACTCTAAGTGAAAACCCATTAAATCCAGAGTCTTCTGTTACATTTATATGGATTTTCAGGTTTGGAAGACTAATAATCGCATTTATATGCTTTGCGTTGTTACGCAATCTAGATCAAATCACGAGTAATAAGTTAAAAAGCAAGCTCGTTAAACAATATCTGATTATTGGTTTTTGTTTAATAACGATACGTTGGGGGTCAATAACTAAAGATTGATGAATGTTATTTTTTAATTTTGAAAAATTTAAAACTGTTATCTAATAATAAGATAAAAAATAACCATTAAATGATAAATCGGTATCGTTTGATTATAATCTGTAAATTTAAGTCTACTTGGACATTAAAGGAACCTACTATCCCCTCAGGGCATGTTAAATTTGGAATTTACAATAATAAACCTTACAATTTAGCTAATAATATCACGAGTAAATTCATGAAGACAGCATAGTAAACTAAGAGAAGAGTTTTATGAGAAATATCGTAGAGACTTTAGATCATATAATTAAATTGTAACTTAGAATTACTATTTGATATGGTTAGGTACAGTGACATAAGTCTGATAAACTGTAAGTAAATACAGGACATTACAGGACATAGTGTCGCGTCACATGGGACTCGAAAGGTAATTGGAACTAATTAGTTAATGAAAAGCACCTACGGTGTATTCAAGACTATACGCAGGGGAATAATTTAGCCCATGGTACTTCTTTTGGTACATTTCAAGTGGTATATCTGTGTTTTAGACTTATATTCTATAGGAAATGTATCTCTCGCCCTGAACCTAGGCTTGGGTACAGGCCGTCAGTAACAGTTATACAATTTAATTAAGTCGCGAAGGTATTATTGGAATTATTATGATTCTTGGAGTGGAATTACCCCATTTCTAATAATAGCTAATTAGTATATTAGAATGTAGATCAATATTACTAGTCAACTCACAGCAAACAACTACCGTTGACCAGGATACATTTTTTATTCTATATCAACTTAAAAAATTCTAGGTCTCTGCAAAAATAAACAGAGCAGTAAAAGAGAAGTTTGAATCTTCACGTAATATATCAATAAAAAGGAAGAATGGTCCTAATTCCATCGTTATAAATTGTTAATTTATTGATATATTTGTAATTAAAAGCATTATGCCATGAGTAAGGAAACAATTAGCATCAGTAAATATGATAGTATAAAAGTATGAAGCTTGTTATTGTAACGCTTCTTGAAGTATAGACAGCCAACCAAGGACAGACGTTTCCTATCTCAAGGTTCCCAGTAGCTCTAGCATGCAAGGGGAACCAGTTAAAACACGTTACAATTATATGTCACACCATGTGTCACGTAATAAGCTTCGCTCAAGCGTATATCCCATTTCATTCACGGGATGTCATATGCGCAGACAGACAAGTAAGGAGACGGAAAATACATTTTGATGCCCCCAGGCAGGCAGATGAGTGAGGGCTTTTATAGGACTCAGTCAAATCTCATAGATAAACAAACATTTATGAAACGCATTATTTTATATGTAGAAGTAAAACTGCAAAATTTAAAAGAATTAAATTAATCTCAAGATATCTCGCTTTAGTTAGGCTACGAAAGACACGGACCAATTCCATAGAGAGACTTGCCTGTCATCAAATATGACAGTATTTAATTATAAATAATGCTACAAGCGAAATTTTAAGGCAATAGGTCAAATTTTATTGAGCTTTCCACAGGCAAAACATAAAACAAATGCGGGCGAAAAAATTTTGCTATAAAACTCAGTGATAGCTAAGAAAGAAATGTAATAAATGGTAACTTCAAAGCCAAATTAATTGCCAAGATATCACCTTGAGTTATATGCTTTATTAATGTAAATTCCAATTTTATGGAGAATTGCACTAGGTATAATTTATATCAATCTGTTCATTGATAAGTCTAAAGTTACGTTCTTTTTTGAGATATTTTGCGGAAAAAAGATTCATAAATAACATTTTTACCGGCCTTGAAGGGATAGTCTTTCTTAACGTTCAACTAATAAAATACAAAATTAATTTATTGAAAACCGGTACATCATTATACAACATAAGTCTCAATTTTCAAGATAACATCATTTCTCCAGCTCCTCTAGGCTAGGGAACACTGTCCGGGTATTTGACAGTTCTGTTTGGACTCGGGACTAAGAGAAGGACATTGTAAAAAATTCAGGACACACACAACTGGCCGGTGTTTGCCCGCCCGATGACTAAAAACTACCGTGTTACATATTCGCTACTGGAATCTGAAACTCGTACTGTACGCTCGTTCTTAAAAATACTGGTGGGACGTTGTGTTGGATTGGCGCGAATGCACGGGCCAGATAACGCTTGGCTCAATCCTTCCCTCCACCATAGTATCTGTCAAGCCGTTTCCCCATCAGTAACAAACAAAGGTTATACACATTTAGTGTAACATATTTTATCTAAATTATGGTTAGGCTACATGAGGTTGTGAAATTGATGTTTGTATTTTTTAAACCTTAAACCTTGTAATTGAAATGTGTCCCATTAAAAAAATATTAACAGACCATTTTTGGAAAATGACTAGTTTTCAAAATGAATTTTACTCTTCCACCTTAATTACTAAAATCTTCTTTAGTTATTAATGATTCCTCTCGTTTGTATCCTAACTTGAAGTTTGTGTGTTGCTTTCCTGAACAGCTCATGGGAAGTATAAATTGACATTTTGGAGTTCTTTAAAAACGTGTATTATCTTCAGTTGGGTTACAAAAAGAGTACTGCGCAATTCACGTAAATGCTGTTTTTGGAGATTTGAATAACCAATACATTTTGTTGGGTTTTATTATAAGTCTGTACGAAATAAACAATTTACTGCTTGTAATGATCGTCTCTCTTAATCTAAACTTATTTTATTTCAAAGGGATGGACGTTCGCGCCGTTGTTCGGGTTCAATCTTGACAATGAATACTTGGTACCTGGGGCCTGGTGCTGTGTCTTGTGTTTTGTGACAACATAGTTCTAGCAGTCGCATATCATAGAGTTAGTCAAAATTTCTGACCACGTCATATCGTGACCATTGTACTTCAGAGAAATTATGTGTATCTTGAAATATCCAGCATGCAAATTTTTTTTGTTTCTGTGTTTTATTTACTGTTTACCACTTTTTAGTATTGTCCTTCTTAAATTTGTTCCATTACATTCTAAATTATTGTGCAATGTTGCCAACATTACAAAGGAGTACAGAATTTTGCTTGTGAATGAAGTCAATGTAGCAAAACGATTGCGAATTTTATATTACTGGAGTGCTTACTAAATTATATCTTTGAATGCATCAACTTATATTGCTAATCTATGTAATCTAATCTATTATGATATGATAGTGAAATTGGTTAATCATTAGTGAATTCTACAGTCCTTCCTTACAGTTGCCACTGCATATCTTTGTTATATATTGCTCATAAGTACCACTGTAAAGTTACGTACACTTAATACACGTAGATCAAAATACACTGAGGTTTACAGAAAATACATGTTAATATTAGTTGTGAGAGACCGCATGATCTTTCACTTAAAAAAACCGCAAGTTATAAAACTTCATTTTGTGTTCTTTATACGATAAAAAAGATCAATTTCTTATTTTAATTCATAGTCGCATTATATTTGACTTGATACAAAAACATTTAGTTTATAAGTGATTATTAATTGAAATCTTAGACTTTCATTCGACATGTAATAAAACAGAACCGTAGAATGGTACCGCAGAATACACAACACCAGAACTAGTTCGGTGGGAAGACAGAAAATATCGCCACGTAAAGTCTCCATGCACCTGGAGCCATAGCTTAGTTTATGGTAGCTCTTTTATCTCGAGACTAAATCTACTGCTTGTTTATTGTGACAATTTCCAACTCAGTTTTATAGTGCTGTACGTTCTCATATTTCAAATAGATCGTTATAAATGCAATTTATACAATGCTCTTATGGTATGCAGTAATTTAAATTAAAACTAAGCACGTAACATATTTCTTTGCTATTTAATTTTTAAGAAAAAAGCTAATTATGTGAATTAAATCACGTATGGATATTTGAAGTTTGGGTAATGTTTTAAGAAGATCAAAATCAGAAACATGTTCTGAATGTATTAGAGTTTAGTAAAATATTGTAACATTTATCAAATATAATAAAAATATAACAGCTGTAGTAAAAATTCCATTATTTTTAGCCGGAATTTCCAAATCGGCAAAAACATTAACACTTAAATTTTATAAAATATTAAATATATAGTGCTTGATCAGTTATGTAATGCAGATTACAAAGACATAGTAATAAGTGTATTTATTTTTCACTATTGATTGTGAAAAGTGACGAATTTAAAATTTTGTAAATAGTTTGATAAAAATTAAAAATCTGAGGGAATCAAAGTAAACCTTGAGACCTTCGTGTTACTTTTTACTACTAATACTATCAGAATATTATGCAATATTTTATTTATTTCAATAAACTATTTGTCAGTACATTACTAAGTCTGCTTGAAAATAACTACGTTGTAAGATGACAAATGGCTATTATTAAAGTATTTAAGATAATGTATTAAAATATTTATGATTTTACTACTTTAAATTCTTTACTACTCAATATTTATTTTTAAATATTTTTCTTACATTACGTAGTTTACAGCTTTAATTGAGCTTTATCATATGTTTAAAATTTATTTCTGTTTTGTATGTGTACTTAAATTATATTTCTAAATGTATGATGAAATATGTATTATGTGATTAAGTTGACTAATCATAAACTTAATGGTTAAACTCGGTCTTTGTTTGTTATTGATGTTGGCAGGTTTGAAGGGTTATCGGAATGATAAGGCTACACTAACACATATGTACGCTGACGAACCCAATTGTGTACTTCCGGGTAAATCTTTTCTTTCTTTAGATCTTGAACACCCTCGACTTTCCGGATTAATTACAGTGCCACTTCACATTTTGTATGGCCACATCTCATATCTCTAAAACTAAGTGTAATAATTCATCAGGTATGAGAAGAATATTAATTACTTCTCACGTGTTACACGAAAAGATGAAACTATAACAATAGGCCAAGATAGAATGAGGTAATATAGGTTGTAACTTCATCAGTGTATCTCGGGGTACTGCAGGGAGTCCTATCCCCCAGTAATTGACTTGCAGCTACGAATGTCTAAGGATATTACAGCCCAAAGCTTGGTAAACACCATAGTACATTTATTCTAGAGTATCAACTTACATTGTGGAAGAGTTTGTTGCACATTGTAGTGTCAGTAAGGTATAACTGAAAGGGCTACATAAATAACCAATGCTCAGTTTCTTCATTCAACCACGTGGCTATTATTCCATATGATGCGATTATGATATGATCTTCTCTTTTGCTAGCTCTGTTAATAATAAATAAGATACTATTATTTACACCTTTCTCCAAAAATTATTGTAAAACAAATAGTTTTGGGCAACATTATAATCTTGCAGTTACGATTAAAATTAAACCATTAGGCAAAAGAAATACAATTTGGGTACGTTTGTGGGTTCTAGACTTTCATTTCCACACATACAAAACTCAAAAACCATAGTGCTATACCTCAAATTTAAAAAGGGCTTTACAATAAGTTAAGGGAAAGAGTATTGATTTTATTAAATTTAGTTCATGACCACTGATTATGCAACTATGATATTTATAATATAATTAGAAAAAAATCCATATTTCTACATAGTGCGTGGCTTCACAAATATTGTTAAGAATGGTTAGTCGGCTCCATTAAATTCAAGTATTCAGCATGCAAAACCAACTCATTTTTTAAATATTCTTTGTTAGCAATCATCTAGAGACTGTAAACAATATTTTAAGCCAGTATATGCACCGAAGTATTAAAACTTTGGGACGTTAGATCCGTCGGTGTATATTATTTCGCTCATATATATATATATATATATATATATATATATATATATATATAATATATATAGCCTACAAGGACGAATATCACAAATTCTCACTTTCCTAGGAAATATACATTTGCAACACCATGTGTATTGGACAAAAATGTTTGTATTTACATTCTCTTCTAACCCTGAAATTCGCACTTTGATCGCAAACGCACGGTATGTAGTTCAGGGAACCTCGGCTATTATGAGTATATTCTACATAACATATACTTTTGAAAGCATTATTTGGTCACTTAAAACAAATTAACCAGGAGCCACTCACAATAATTATGATCATGTGGGCAGACACCGATCCGGAGAAATCAAATAATAGTCACTGAGCCACTTCGTCAAATTATTGTAACCAACTTGCACAACCTAAACTTATTGTTAAATATTTTACATGTGTAAGGACAGCTTTTTCAAAATTTGCTTCTTAGTATACTTCTAGAACCTACATAGCATATTTGTGCCATTTTCACTGCCAATGCCTTATAATTTTTGTGAAGATGTAATCAGTCGGTCAATGTTATTTTTTTTTGTATACGTATAGTTGAGTTCTTAGGCGTAAGTAAATTTGATCATAATAGAAAGTACTTAACTTATTTACTTAACGATAATTTAATTTAATTGAAAGCCACTTGAGTGACTAAGTACATTACAGACCAATGTAATGATATTACGAGCTTCATTTAACCAGTTATTTGCACTTAACAGTTCTTAGTACTGGTATGAAGAATCTATTTCTATTTATATTTACTAATTCAAGCATATTCATTAGAAATAACCTTGTATTTTTTATTAAATTTGCTTAAAAAATGCTTTACAGTTATCAATCAGTATTTCATAAAAATTGTATCATTTAGATCAAAGTTTACGTTTAATATTTAGATAAACTTATGTTGTGTTATTGAGTAAGCACTATTTAAAACTAATATACTTAATGAAAAGTTAAATTTGTATTATATATAAGAGTATTATTAGGATGGTAAAGTTTTAAAAACATTATAATAGTAATAGTAATCATAAATATTAATACAAATGACAGAGCAATTTGTAACAACTCATTAGTCATTGATTACAATCCATGACCAATTTTTTTTTTAATACAGCCAACAAAATGTTATTTATCGACACCACAAAACCCGAGCTCTAGTACAGACATTGAAGCTACGACAGTGTACCCGTAACTGATGAACACGAAAAAGATTAAAATAGAAACGGACAAGAACTACAATCACCAGATTCTGAAGATAATGTAACATTCCAACATCAGATGAAAACGTCCAAGGTCAAGATTTTATATCTGTAAATGCAAATCGTTCATTTGATGAACAAGGAAATGGAGGCACCAGGTCGTCGAACTCCACAGTTCCATTCCTATTGAAAGACAGAGTAATATGTAACAACTCATTAGTCATTGATTACAAGCCATGACCAATTTTTTTTTAATACAGCCAACAAAATTTTCGTTTTAACCAGACTTGTGTTAAAAAACGATTATTTTGTGAATACCTCGTAACAAAATTTTTTCTATTTTTCAATTAATGTGGTTTTAAAATTTCATATCTGAAAGTCACAGCACATGTGTTGGATAGGGGCCAGCGTTAACTCCTCCCCGGTATGGCAGGCTGTTCCTCCTCCACCACTGCCACGTCACGAACGGTGGCTGACTTGTAATTTGCGAAGAAATATCGGTTATTTATATATTTAAAAATCACATAAAAAAGTGTAATAGAACTAGGCCAGCAAGAGTTCACGAGTGCGGCTCCTCGCAATGTTTTACAAAAGGGTACAGTTCAGTTTCTCAGCGACTGTTCGTGACGTGACAATGGAGTCTGCTGGCCCGGAGTTAACGCTGGTCCCGGTTGAATCTTGATAATTGAAAAGTCTTAATAACTCCACGCACCTCTTGATAGTGTGACTCTTAAAATTTTCGGTCGTACTATTTTAATTAGCTCCGAGGTTGTTATTGAGGAAACCCTATTGATCAGTTATCCTTATGCTACTTAATCCCATGGAATAAAGGCGCATATCCTCTAAATAATCCTAATACTGAGACTGTCTTTATTACGTTTCTCTTAGATGAATAATAAGTCGCTAATGTATTTTTAGATACTTTAACCCTTTCAGGGCCAGGACCAAATATGAGATGTTGTAAAATTTTCTCACATATCATATCCCCTGTGACTAGTCAAAAGTGCCAGGCTAAAATTGGCGATTTTGCAGATTAAAATTTGTAACTTTTCATAACAATTAGAGAATGGCCTAAAAGTTGCACCAAATTACTCGTATAGATATATACTATCAACAAGAAATATATAGATGTAGTTTTAAGTAATTTAAAATTTAAAAAAAAATAGCGTTTTAATAGATTACATAAAAAAATTGTATTTTTTTATTTTTTTTTTGTAAATAACTAAAAAAGGAAAAATAATTTTACTGTGGGAAGCTATTTTATTATATTGTACATTTAGAAAGGAACAACTATACAAAATTTTGTGTTATTTCTCTCATAAATAAATTTTTTATGACACATTTTGTATAAATACGCATAATTGTACTTCGCAACAAGTGATACAGCAACTGACTCTTACATTGCAAGAAACTTAAAATAAATATTCACATTATGGATGTACCGTAAACAGATGATTGTAGGATCCATAAACAGTTTCAATACAGTTAAAAACACTATTTACCCAGTAATATTTACACAATTTTATTTGAAATTTATTTACACTTTTTCTATTTACAAATATGCTACTTACAATTTTATTCCCATGAGATCACAAATTGTCAGTCATTGTAACTACTACACACAATAGCTAAGCACATAAATACTAACACTACTAATATTTACAACCACAAAATAAAATAATAAAGGAGAATCCAGCATACAATAGTACGATTACACTAAAGCATAAAGAATTAACAACAATAGATCGAGTCAGCTGATAATGTCACGTGACAATTACGAAATAAAAATGCATAGACCTCCAAAATAAAAATTATATTCATATTAATTATCTAAAAATATACCAGGGAATAAAAAAAACATAAAACTTTAATCATTTGACGTAGTATTTCTTTAAGAAAACAACGAATATCAAGGCGGCAATATATTGCCGCCTGGCACTTTTCAGACACGATCAGTGGCGGCAATATATTGCCGCCTGGCCCGGAAAGGGTTAACAAGATATACCCAGCTTTAAAAAAGATTTTTTTTCTTTATTTTTGGTACTTTATCCCTAATATCTCTTCTTGGAATGATCATAGTTATCAGAATTTCAAACCTATTTAGTTGAAAAGAATGGCTTCCAGATTGAAAATTTAATCGGAAAACTTCTGAAGCTGTACATTTTATACTAATCAGCAATACCTTTTGGTAAATGTACATTCCTGCATCTTACATTTAACAGAAGATTACACTGTTAGGTTCATGTATGCTGTGAAGAAATTTACTTCCAACGAACGCTGTGTTTCATAGTAATACTAGGATATTTCAGTAACAGGAAATGTGTTAGAATATGTACTAACTTCGGATGATCAGTGCAACTGAGTTCGCACAAAGAATGCAGCCCAGTATGAAGGTAACTGACGTCGAGTGTTTTAAAACTCTATGTAACTGAAAGCTATAACCTTTCATGTTCAGAAACGTATATCATCAAATATAGTACTCACTCATTCAAGTATTATCTGACGTTGGCAATGTAACAGCGATTGCCATATTTTACCCATAGTAAATACAACAGGACCTATGATTGATAGTATTTGATGGCGTTTGTGACTCAGAACTAACAACCTTTGCTTACGGAATAAGCTGAGAGAGTTAACTAGTAAAAGTAAGTGATTATAAGTTGTAATGGCGTGCTTCTCTATGTAAATGTTGAGATAATTTATTGAGAGATATAGGGTTTGTATTTATCGATATTTATAACAGATAATATTAAATATAAACCACCTGAGAATTACATAGCATAATCTGAATAATGTGAACGATGTAAATAAAATGTTGTGTATTTTGTGAGTATGAAACATTACTCATAGCTATACGAATAGTTTCTGACGTTTATGACGAATATGATACACTGGATCCGGACTTGTTGACGGTGGCTATTAGCACTTCCGCTGCAATATTGCTGTCTCTACGGTATCAATAGTGTGTGATCACACGTCTGTCAATGTAGTGTATAGAAGTCAGCTCGATTCTTCTGGTGGATTATTTATCACGCTCAAACTTTTATATAAGAAATTAAATGAAATCTGGAGATTTTCAGTTTATTTCATATGCGTATTCTTATTTCGTGATGCGTGTAGTTAACAGTATCATCCAATGATTTAAATTTCAGAACATCATCCTTACGCACTTTATATGTTAGATTCCAGAATTGTTACGCTGCCTGTTTAATCGCACTACAGGTAAGAAGTAGTCAGATAAAGGTAACTGAATAACCAGTTTTTTTTGAACAGCATAAAAAAGTACTTTGGATGAACACTAAAACATGTCAAGCACTGGGGACTTACTTTATATATATATATATATATAATTTCAATAAACATTGAATCGCAAAAAGTACTTGCTCCTCCGGGACTCGAACCCGGATCTCTCACTTGCCGGGTGACTGTGCTACTATTACACCACAGAGCCCCCACTTTTTACGATTCGATTATTTTGTATTTGGCCATAACTGTCACATATGCGTTTAAATAACTAAACTAACATATGATCGGAAAACAAAATACCTGACAAATGACTTTTATTTTCATTCATTTTGTATAAACGGCAATAGCCTTGTTTAATTTCAATAAACATTGAATCGCAAAAAGTATATATATACACTTTTCTGTGACTTGCTTAAGGTGTATTTATTTCATGGTTGTTAATGAGTTTACGCAGAAGCGATGTCTGCATTAAGAACTCTGGAAGGCCACATTGGTCACTTTTAATGAATTGCGGCAATATTTAAAATGCTCAGGTTCTGACTAGTTCTAACCTAGATGACCAAATTGAATGATCGCTCTTGGAAGTTCTTTTCAAAGAAAGGGCACCATCTCCAACAGAACATAATTCGCACTCATGTAAATATTTCCAGATGTGGGGTTTGAAACCGTACTGCAATGTTTAACCATAACTAAAATCAGATGTTGCTATGCTTGAAAAGATCGATCTATTCGATATTGTTTCTAAAGACGTTTTGAGTCTGAAAACAAACTATTCTGCCTTATTGCATGAGCAAATAATGTTGTCATTGGTAGCTTATTCTTGACCTATAAGTTATTCAGGTTATATCGCGTCATGGACATGTCTGAACATGTCAGTTCTATGTGTTTCCCTTTTACTGATTCGTATGTAACGTATTCTTTGTCCAATTGATTTACGTGTATTGTGGCTACAGGGCAGTTTTTTTTTCAATAATATATATTATTATTGTATTGGTATTTGACTATTCTATAGTCCAGACTATTCTTTATATGTACCATATTATTATATGTAAACACACCATTATTTATACATATTTACATAATATGGTTTAGTTACTAAAAATCATAAATAGTAACATAGTTTTGTTAAAACATAGTTTATTCTGATCATCTAAATCCAACTAAACAAATCATATTATAATTAAAATAACAAATATCTAATATCATATTAAATACAATGGAAAAATAGTTGCATTTTTAAATAATAAAAAACTTTTCTATTTTTGTTTATTAAATTAATCTAAGTAAATGAAAGAAGCAAAATCAAATTTTTAGAAGAAAATACTTAACTAAGAATACAATAACTAAAAAATTAAATCCGTTACGTCCTTGTAAGTATGGATGACATATAAATAGAGATGCTATAAAAAGAGGACGCTTGAATGGCTCCTGTGGCCGTCGCGTCATCACCGTACGTTGTCTCGCTGTATTGTTGTTCTGTTCTCCGTCTGAATACTTTATGCCTGGTAAATTGTCTTGAGCTTCAAACACTGACTTTGTGCTGTAAAATATTAATAGCTTTTTCGTGATTCAGAAAAGCGTTTCTCATAACTGTAAAATGTAATATATTAAAAACTAAAACTGTTCTTTAATACAATTTGATGTCGGAAAATCTTCCACAAGTCATCTTCTAAAAGGTAAAACAACTTTTTATATATATAATTGAAGTAAATAACCACAAGCACCCACAATTTTTTGGCAATAATAACATAACATTTACTTTTATCTATAAAGAAAGACATATTATCAAATGATCACTTATGTATAAAAACTGTTTTGATTTTAAATTATAATTAGCAAACTCAAAATGTGAAATTTTATTAAATCTGCACCAGTATTAGAGTCTACCCATTTTTACCATCACTAGCTGAGATGGTGCTCGAAGCGAGATCAAACTCACGATCTTCAATTGAGTACCCTTGACCTTACCTCGAGTATCATACAATCCAGTGTAGGTGACAAACTCCACTAGTAGAACTTACCTGACTAAGGAGATCTGTGAAAGGCTGTAAACTGTCTATCTCCTCATTGAATCATTTTTAAACAATCAAAAACGTGTTCTTTGTAATTAACAGCATCGATTGCCCATAACACATGGAACTAGTTTGTGTAAGACTTTTAGTACATATTTTATGGTAACATTTCGACACAAATGTTGATTAACGCCGTTAACGTTTATATGAAGCTTATTGTTACATCTAAAATCAAAAAGGAATCTTATTAACCTTTATTATTGAATATAATTACGAAACTTTCAGCACACTAAGTATGTTTTTATAAATTAACTGTAGATTTTTTTAAATTGGCAAATTAAAATTTAACTAATAAATAGATATGAACACTTTTTAAAATATAAGTTGATTATTAAAAATGAACGAAAATTAAAAATATAGTTTCTCAATAAAGGGTCGGCGAAGGTACGTATGGTACAGAAAGACAGCTGTTTATCTGGAAGTCAACAATAGAAGATAACTAGTTACATTATTACTAAAACAGTTGACAATTATTTCTCTAGCCTTGTGATTGGATAGTCAGATACCTACCAAGGGCATCGGTGATGAGGTTCAGTTACGGGGGAGGCGGTAATAAGCGTAACTCGCCAATGTTACTGCATTTTTCAGTGTTCAACGTTTTTAATTTAATGTTACACTCGTTCATTCCTTTTACCAAAGATATTCTGCTTGGGATTTGCGGGATATTGTATTATATTGATACAACTGAATTGAAACATATTTATGTTTACCAAATTATGAACGCATGATTGTAAGATAGTAAAAGTTAAAGTGAGTTGAAGTACAGTTATCAAGGTTGTTTCTAAAAATAGTTTTAATTCTTCAAGATTTTAAGATGTTGTCAATAATGTTTAAATGTATACAGGATAGTTACAATTTTCACTTTGAATAGGTGGCAATTGTGAAACACGTAGTGTAATTAAGTTTTCAGCAACATTTAAATAACATTTTTGCTTAGAATACAGTATGAGTACTTTTTACTTTTAATTAATTCAAAAATTTTAATGTTATAAAAAAATTTTAATTCCAGGTGATTTTAATTTTGAGTCAAGAAAACGAATTTTAATACAATTTTAATACGAATATTAAAAAATCATGAGAAACCTTTACAAGACAATTTGTCCTGTAAGCAATCGGTTATTAAATATAAGTATTTTGAATGTAGGATAAACATTATTTTATTGAGAGCCAATTAATGTTTGAAACTTTAAGGAACTGCTGTTTTCAAAATCATTTTAAAAGTAATTCGAGATCTCTTATCTCCTATCTCTTTTACCAATAACCACTATTAAATAGTTTTAAAACTGGAAACAGAAGTTCAAATAAACTAATAAAAAAATTACGTAAAGAGTTTTATTTAGTCGGTTAGCGGATCTCTAAATATAAACAAAGAAGTCTAAGTAAGTTGGTAAATACGTTTTTTGTGGGCTATATAGTTTATCGGGGCGTTTGTGACCTTAAAAACAAATAAAATCTAAATATTTATTGTTTAAAGAAATACATGCATAAAACATAATTACATAGTTTTTATTAAGCAAAGTAAGGATTTTCGTCTCAATTGCAAATGACTACCAAGCGCTTGTAAATTTCTTGTCTGATACAACAAACATTAGGTATCTATGTTTAATATGTGGTTAGTGTTATGTTTTCTTAAACGATGAAGTACAAAGCAAGTTTTTTACTAGTATGAAGTACAAAAATTAAATTTATGTTTGACTCACCAATAAAAATATTAAAATATTACGATGCATTTGGATGTGACAATACAAATAAAACATGTCCCCTAAGTCTACGGCTAAAAAATTGATGTTAGTTTAAATTTGTTGTAATAGTTTTGGCTATTAATACCTTCACTGCTAAACTGATTGCAAGTGACTACTCTTAACTCTCCCTTTTGTCCCGTAAGTTATTAGCCACAGTCAACATGTTAAACTGGTGTACGATAAATATATAGCTGTAATAGATGTAGTCAATCTTCACTCAGTTAAGAAATTCTTTAATGTGTGACCTTTAAATATAACTATCACAATAATGTATACTTATTGAAGTGGCATATCTGATTAATGATTTAAGTACTGCATTTAGTAGTATAGCGTTTAGAGTCGTTCGAATTCTCTTTGTCTATATCACACTTGATCTCTTACTGGTAACAGGAAAGTAATACACAAATGTAACTGCTTTTTATATTTTCAACCAACTGCTTACAAAAAAATTAAAAAAAAGTTAAAGAAAACGCCATGCTGGCATTTTACACCCTAATTTTTAATTTTACACCCGATTATAGTATTTTACGTAATATTGAAGAGAGAGACAGTGAGAGTGAGTGAGAGAGAGAGAGAGAGAGAGAGAGAGAGAGAGAGAGAGAGAGAGTGGGTGGAGAGGGGGGGGGGGAGTGAGAAGAGAGAGAGAGAGAGGGGGGGGGGTATATAGGTATAGTACAAAAGATTCATGCTAAACTTGCATTGACGATTTCTCTTTGGGATCGATGGGCCGGTGAGAGATCATTTATTAGAACCAATTTTATGATTGATACATAAAGCAAGTTATAAACTTGGAACATCCAGTACTGTGTAAAAGCGATGGGCCAGTGGGGAAATGTTGAGGAGAAACAGCAGTTGATTGATAAATATTGGGCCGGGTAGCTTCAACATCTACTGCCAACAGGTCTTGTGGTTGTGTATACTCGCTTCATTAACATTGCCATTTAATTTATTTGATCAAACCTGCTATTCGTATATACATAACTAATTTTTTTCCCTAATTAAATGTGCTATATATGATGCTTAGTCTGAGACTTGCCTACCGACTATATTAACATATACAATACAACGCAAGATACATTTACATACTCTACTGTGAATTGATGTCAGATTGTTTGAAGGGATTTAGTATAGCAAACATTACTATTACAACTTATTTTAAAAACATTGGATAATGTTAGAATGTAAAAAATAAACATAGCTATTCATCTAAAAAACTGACTTTTTTCCAAATGTTGCCTAATATATTTACTAAATTAAGGATTTTATTGTTCAAATATTCCATAAATGAACCTAAACAAATAGTCTACATACGCTGACAGCCAGGTATTAGAATATATGAACGGATAGGTTTTTTAAGATAGGCATTGACATATCCAAAACTATAGATGTTACCTATTTAACTGGCTACATTCAGTATTAAAATTAACGTTACGGAGTTACGGTATTATATACGATTTTAAAGCGGTTTACTACCAAATTAAACAAAGCATTTTACGTATGTTTGGCCAATTTCCGTTAATTACATGTATTATTTTATATTTAATCTTACCGTAGGGTCTATATGATTTATATATTTCAAAACTAAGCCATGGTGATCATTAAGTACATTAAATTATGCTTGCTTATTCACTTAGTTCCTTGAGTTTTAAATACATAATGAACTAATCTAATATATATACAGCCGCATGTGTAACTCACTCACGTATACAAATTCTAAGGTACTTCTAGAAGTGCTGGAAACACGAAATTTGGCACGTAGTTGGCTTTTGCCGTGAAACCACCGGGAAAAGTCTGAAAACCGGAATTTTTTTATTTTAAACCCCTCAAAATGAGTCGAAAAACACGTTAAAATTGACCAATAGTTAGGGACAGAGATGGTAGTAAGGGATGGAGCACCGAGCTCTGTACGGTACTCAACAGAGCAAAATAGGCAGATTATGAACAGTAAACGTTTTATATTATTTCACCTATCTTTGATTCTTTTCATTTCTTGGTGGTTATTCTATCCTACGTTGATAACTATCGCGATCGGTCTTTTATTCTACCTTGAACGGTTTAGGTCGCAGTAGGTCCGTGTCAGCAACAGCAGATTGGCAGATAGGGACATAGTGATCATCGCCTTTGGTTTAAATTGTCTGGCATTTTTACTGGTTTCAGATTGAATCTCTTCTTAGTTGACAGTTAATCTCCTGGTCTCCCTATTCATATATAATTTTTTTTCCTTTCCTTTCCGATTTCTTTTCTCACTTTTTACAAACACTACAGTTCCTCTTCATTTTTGTCTTAGTAGTTTAAGTTTATTTTAGAGCAGCGAGCTCTGTACGGTACGTAACTAGGCAAGGCTCGGCTCTGGTTAGGAAAATCTTTATATTATTTCACATGTTTTGATTCGTTTATTTATTGGTGGTTATTCTATACCAAGTCTATAGCAATGACAACTGAGTATCGCCTATACCCTTCAAAAGGCTCCAATTTCCAGTAAGAATTTCTTTAGCACTAACGATAAACAAATCCCAGGGCCAACGATTCAAATTAGTTGGAATTGATTTACGAAAAAAATGTTTTACGCATGGGAAACTTTACGTTGCCCTATCACGGGTCTGGGCTCCCGACCATTAGTATATTTTGCTACCTGAACATAATTTAACGTCAAATGTTGTATATAGAGAAGCTATACAATAATCTATCCTAAAACAACGGGTTGCACTGCGGGACTACCGACTGAAGTGAAAACTTAGTATTAATTACATTTAAATATTTTCATCATTAACAACTTAAACATCCACAGAAAGACAATCTGTGCAGCCTGCGGATAATGACTGCGTCGTCGATGTTAGTTTTGGTGTCTGTGAATTGACCTGGGAATCATTTTGCTGACCATGTCTTTCCTGGGTAGGTTTATTGCAACTGTAACCGACATCCACGCGGGCGGAGTTGCGGGCGACCGCTATTTATAATAATATCATCGTATTCTTTTAGCGATATCAGTAATCATACAGAATAAGTTTTGATGAATAAAAAAACATAAATTTTTCGTGTTTTGTTATGTTTATCTTAATCTTATGTTACTTCCGGCTGTGGGCGTACTCGTAATTGTCCTTGAAATTTGCAAAAGGTTACGACCTGCTTTCCATTCATTTTGAGCTTAGAAGGCATGGTACTATATACGGCCGGGAATGAAAGTCTTTCATCAAGTGTGCTTCAGTTGTGTGACTACTCGTATAGATGAAATAAATTACAACCGAAACTTCCATGTAATCTCCAACTAGAGGGGGTATTTGTGAAAGACTGCTTCTGATACTTTTTCTTTTATCTCGCTTTTTCTTCATATTTCATCTTTTATTTTCCTGTTCCCTCCTCTTTCTTCGCTTCTGAATATTTATGCATATTTACTGGAATTACTATCTAAAAAGGCTTATGAAATTGTAGATAGTACAAAGTTATAATACGTATACAAATGAAAAAATGAACTAAACAAGGCAAAAGTTTTAACATTTTACTAATTATGTGTTTAACTATAAGGGTAGGAAAATTGAGTGACACCACCTTATATATACAGACTAAAACATGGAAAATAAATCTCCAAAGATTGTACTTCCACAATGAGTATTTACTGCGATATTGACTGTAAATAAAAAGACGTAAAACGCGAATTTAACGATAACTGGAGAGAGTTAGATACTTGTTTATATATTAGTATTTGATAAGAGAAAATATATAACTTTTTAGTAATTTTCCTCCCTCGACCGTTTTACAGAACACAGTGACTGAACTGTGACAAAATGTGTTGCGCAGTTTCGGGTATTACTTATACTATAGCACGAAATCACTGTTTTCTGCCGCAGAACCCACTATTTCGGAAATTGCTCCGCCAAAGGCGCGTTATATGCTTTAGGCTCTCCGGATATACCAACCAAACCAAACTCCTTGTTGTAATTGACATTGGCAGTAGGCTAGGGGGCCTGCCAAACCAAACCTCCCCGTTGTGATTGACTCTGGCAGTAGGCTAGGGGATCTGCCAAAAAAAAACTCCTCGTCGATGTAAATAAGTTTCCTGTTCATAAGATATGGTCTCCATGTCTCCCCGGGGCGAGACTGGATATGTCGTGCTTACATTTAAAGCATTGACAAACTAACGGGCAAATAACAGTTTCAACAACAATAAGTTATTACCAAAATATAAATGTAATATAATAACATTTATATTATTAGAAAAAGTAATAAGTAATAACAAACCCGATATTACCAATATAATAAAATAGTTTGTTACCAAGCCATTTGTCACAAGTATATACAGAACTAAATATACAAATTTGTACACGATATGAGTGAACATCATTAATCGACGATACCTGTAATTCTGTTAATAGTATATGGTCTCCGTGTTTGCCGGCCTCCCCGTGGCGAGACTGGATACGTTAAGCTTGCATTTCAAGCATTGACAAACTAACGGACAAAAAACAGTTTTATCGACTATAAGTTGCTAGCAAATAATTTGACACGAGTATATGTACCACTAAATCTTTATGCGAGAACAATATTAGTTAATGTGGCAATAATATATGGTCTCAATGAGACTGAATAAACCACGCAAAAATTGTAACCATTGGAGAACTAACACGCAATCAAAAGTATAATAACTTTTAATATCAATCAATACACAATTACGGACCAGTAAATATTTCTAATTGCAACTGTCGAAATTGTTCCACTAAGAGGTATCAACTTTAACCACAGAATTTTCTAAATATTTTGAAGTATTATCCGGACTCTCTGTATTGAGATCGGCTATATACTATTGTAAGAAGCATTGGACAACCACGGTGCAAAAAGAAAAGTTTTGCCTCAAATTGCTATTTATCTGATTTTTTTATTCCAACGGCCTATATGTTTCTCTTTAATTGCCCATATTTTTAACTTGAAGCGAGACATGATAAACCATCTATTATTTCCAGCTTTCTCGGCATTGCCTTACTTCTAATTTACAAATTATATTATTCTATATTTGCATGCTTATATGTGACGATAACAAATAGAGGATACTAAACAAATACGTGTTTTTACCAACGCTCAAATAGAATAATTTAAATCACAATTTCCTAATAAGCTGCCAACCTCGTGTAACATTAAATACATCATCCGCTAACCAACGTACGATTAAGTTTTCTCACCTACAGTTATTAAGGATGAACCTTATTACAACCACGAACATGTTATTCAATAATTAGATATATGTGACTATCAAGGAAAAACTCAATAACGTGCGTAAACAATGTCGAATTATATATGCTCATTCTTACTTAGTTTTTGAAACTGCAATAGCCTTACAAGACAATTTCTCTTATATTAATTGACCTATGGCAAATATATTTTCTAATACACGTTAATAAATCTGCGATATATCTTTTGCCTCAATTTAGAACACAGTAATAAACATCTGGTCAAGTTAACCCTTGCTGTGTAAATGACACTTAACCTTAGTTTCTTAATTTATAATTCTTTTGGTGAGTTTTTCTTCAGATCAAACTAATTTTCTTTATTCATAAAACTACAACAAACAGAGAAAATCTTGCACCTTTATTGCCTTAATCGGTGTTAACCCTAGAAACTAGGTGCCCGCACGATATCTCGAGAACTGATTGACCTGTGTAAATGAAATTTTTGCACGTTATTTACTCCAAGATAACTATGACATTATCGTATAAAAAATAATTAAGGAAAAAAATGCCTGCAAGATTAATATTTCTTTTAAAAGCTCGCCCAGATTCCTCATCGAATGCTCGGACTTCACCTGTTCCCGAAATACGCTTATTCTCGAATATGCGAACACCCTACTTAGGGGCCTGGAGTAATATTTCCACCGTCTTCCAAGATAATCCTAGCATACTTATTAGTTTCATCAGTTATGTGTGAAACTAGATCCCAATCAAAATATTTATGAAAAATATCAATCTCCTTATTAGAGCCATTTTCCAGATCAGAAAGTAGGCCTGTATTGGATTCATCAAATGTAAATATTTTATTGTGAAAATGACCATTATGCTCCCATTTACAACTGCGACATGGATGAATGATGGATGAGGATGAATGGTTTGATTTGGACTTGCCGCCACCGGTACAACTGTAGCCTTTTCATCAAGTATACCACATTCAATTTGTTCAACATTATAATCAATGTCCATGTACATAATATTTGAGTCATCTTCTTCATTGTTGTCACATAACACATCAGAATCAGAATGAAAAGCGCCCCCTCACTATAACCTTCAATCTCGCGTTTGATTTCTTCACTTCTAAGTAATAAATCAGGATCGTCATTCATTTTACAAGAATATATTTGTTGCAAAAATATTATGATCCTAGCAAAAACTAATAATTTACATGTATCACAGTTAAGAAATAAAATCAATCACTAAGAAATGTATTCAACTGAACAAGCGCCGTGGAAACAGCCTTTATTAGCACAACAGTAGAAATGGCGGGATTGGAACAGGTCAAGGCCACACTAGAATCCCAGGCCTCGCTGCTGCCCTGCCGCTGGCTGCGTGACGTCACGGTAAGGGGCGGGCTCGGGCTCAACCATCTCGGCGTTTCGCACCCTCATACTTTTACTTACTTTCACTTGTCATTGACACCAGTCAATTGTGACCGTTTGTTGACTACAGGACACATCTGTTGGGGATACTGTGTGTGTGGATTTTGTCGGAGCCTGGTTTATACGCCGAGTAAATGTTGCGTTCCAGAGTGTAAAAGCAATTATGTTAAGCCATTTGTTAATGTTTTTTCATTTCCGAAAGATCCTGAGACATTCCGTACGTGGCTAAGAGCGATTCACAGAGATAGTTGTGAGGTTACGTCCAACTCCCGCGTGTGCATTAAACATTTTGACGAGCGATATATAATAAAGGAAGACACTGTAACTCGACCTGACGGCACCATTTTAACAGTTAAGCGGGATAGGCTAAAGCTAAGGAACGATGCGGTTCCAACAATTTTTGAAAATTTGCCTAACTACATTGGAAAGGATCTGCCGGCTGAGAGGAAGGATTCAGAAGAAAGAAGAAGGGAAGCAGAAGAGCGACACCAAAAACAAATCCAAGAGGAAGAACGGCGGGACAGAATTGACTCATTCAGCTGTCTCACAAATAATTACAGTAAGATGTGTAACTTAGAACTTAACAATGTATATTCTCAACAGGACAACAACCAACTATTTTTATTTTTAGTTTCCATTAAAGACAATATTTACCCTACAGTTACATTGTCCTTAAACATTAAAGACGACTTGTCCTTTTATTTAGTTAAAAATAATAACTTGATCGATAATAGTAGTTATTTGCGAACGTTTTCACAGAACTTAAAAATTGACAGTTGGTCCAAGCTAAGAAATATAATTAAAAAGCTATCCTCTGAAGTAATAGACATACCAAAATCAGACAAAGTAGAATGTATAAGCAGTTTGGTGGATGGGATGTTAGAAGAAACAACAGACACTAATGTTGCAGAAAAGAACAAACTTTCTTTAAAGAACAAATTAAATTAGCAGTTTCAGTTAAAATTTCGTATTGTACGTCTTCCTTAATTTGGTTTGCAACGTTAATCTTTTGTTTTCCAGCTGCATACAAAAAGATTAGAGATGCCAAAGTTTTGGCTATGCCCCATCGATACTTGCAATCTTTTACCTCAAACTTAGGAACTGATAGCTCTGGAATAGATACTACTCATATTAGATATCTACAAAAGTTATCCTGTATGAAAGAAAATGAAAATGTATGTAGCTTACTTATTGATGAAATTTATGTAAAACCAGAAATGAGCTATACAGGTGGTAAATTGGAAGGACTAGCTCATAATCAAAACCAAAACTCTATTGGATTACCAACAACCATTCAGTCATTTATGATAAGCTCACTACTTTCACACAATAAAGATATTGTAGGGTTATTTCCCTGTAGAGATTTAACCAGTGATTATTCGTATAGTCTAATTTTACAAGTATTGAAAATGTTAACTGATGTTGGGTATATAGTGTTAACAATTATTTCCGACAACAATGGTGTTAACAGAGCTATGTTTACAAAGCTTTGTGGTGAAACACTTAATAGTAGTTTTTTTCAATCCTTATAACAAACAACAGGAAATTTTTGTTATATTTGACACTGTTCACCTTTTTAAATGTGAACAACTGCCATAAGAAACAACTGGCTGAACCAATCAGACAATAATCAATAATTTATCTTCCCTGACTTTTATGATAGTAAAAATACTCATTTTTGCAAGTGTTTTCACATCTAAAAATTATTCAAAAATTAGAAGAACGTTTTGTTGTTAAAACAGCCCTATCATTAACAAAAAAAGTTTTATTTCCAACTAATATTGAGAGACAAAACGTAGATTTATGTGTGAAACTGTTTGATGTTAAGAACATAGCTGCTCTAAAGCACCACGCTATTCAAAATAACAATAATGCATTTTTGGCACAACAATGTTTTTAGAGATAATTCTTACGTGGTGGAAGATTGTTAACGTAAAGAACCCCTTCAAAGATGTGAGGTTTAATGATAAGTTTTGTAATCCAGTGCAAACGTTGACGGATGAAACCGTGTTATATTTAATGAAGTTTGTTGAGTGGTTAGAAGCATGGGACAGCTTGCCAGTTCAAGGGGAGGAAACGGGTAATAGAAGGAAACGAAATGGCAAACTCACTTTGGACACTCAAACTGCCTTGGTTCACAGTGTAAAGCCTATAATAGTTGTAATTAAGTACTTATTAAATAGTTTTAAGTTTAAATAAGTGCTAATGGGTAAATTTTCAAACAGATAACTTAGAAGCGAGGTTTGGGCAGTACAGACAAATGTGTGGAGGATGCTACAATATTTCTGTTGTACAAGTTCTTGAGGCAAAAAAAAAAAAAAAAAAAAAAAAAAAAAATACTGAAAGCTGTCAGCCTAATAAAGGTTGTATCAGCTTCTAATAAGATATTTGAGATCAAAGATTTATTTTTTACAGACCAAGACCTTGTTGAATAAAGCGATAGTTTTGATTTTAATGATATTGATTTTGAAGATGTAATTAAAGCATTAAATGATGTTGCCATCTCAGAGAATGACTTAGTAGCCTTAGTTTACATAGGTGGGTACATATGTTTCAAAATGCTAAAATCGAATACTTGTAAACAATGTGAAAAATGCTTTGTAGAATACAAAGAGCTAGTCTCTAGCAACAACGTGTACAGTTCTTATCTACAGGTCATTGACAGGGGAAGTTTGAAGTACCCATCTAGTTTAGTTGTAAATATTTTAACTGATTGTCTTAAACTCTTTAAACTTGTTGTAAGCGACAGGTATGAAAAATGTTTCTAATGTTAAAACAGAGAAAAGTTTTGAACAATTTAATGTTAGATCACCTTAGCGACTCATGCATTTTTCCATGTAAAACTTGTTCTGTTAGTTCTTTGATTTATGTAAAAAAGTGCATAAATATCTTTACTAATATTCTTTTAAATAACTATAGCAAACAAACAAGGGAAAAAATTGTAGAAAAAGAGCGTGGCAAATGTAAAAAAAGAAAGATTAATAAGTTAAGCCAATATATAGTAACTTTTATAATAAGAATAACTTTTGTATTGCTTATTTCATTTACCTAATAATTCAAAATGAATTAAATATCTATGTACTATGATGAAGTGTTTGTGCTAAAGGGATACTCCTGAGATAGGATAACTACCTTCACCGGTTATGCTGAAATATTGATAAGTTTCACGGTGAGTCCTGGCGGCCAATGCTATTCTTACGAGACGAGCGCTGCTCGCCCGCCCCTTACTGTGACGTCACAATATGAGCAGCGCGGCCTGGGATTCTAGTGTGGCCTTGAACAGGTGTATAGATTAAACAATGTGATTAGCCAGCCATCAGTGAATTTTCACACACTCTAGCGGGAAAACATATAACTTTTTGCGTTACTTATTCATACTAGACAGCAGGACCGCTACCGAAATGCAGACAAATTAGGAGTTTCTAAATGCAGACTAGAGGAAATATATATTTGTACTTACTGGGGTATTAATTTTAACAAGAAATAATCTATAATTCTTAGTTTTGACTTAATAGTTTTGTGTGTATATAGTAGGCGCTGCAGTGGACCGCCAGTTTAAGTGTCAAATATAGACTGTTGTATGCCAATTTAGTTGTTTGATAAACTGTGCTAGCCATCGCCACCTGTCTAGATGGCTAGAATTCCGAGTTTTTAATTATGATTTATATCTGTATTTATTTTCAAATGGAATATTTCTTATTCTTATTCTATTTACAGAACATTAAGGGATCAGAATCGTGTGGGTGGAAATCGGTACTTGTGCACTGATGAACTTCCAGGCGAATTCTCCATCCAGGGCCAAACCATAGCCGTTGAAGAAAATGTATTTGTGCACGATGCTTATATCCTGTAACAGAGGAGGATGTAAGCGAAAGTGTTATCTCTCTGTCCAAAGTTCTAGAATCTCTGATGCTCGTGGAATTTCAAAACATTAGATTTTTGTTTACTGGACAAACAGTGACAGTTGCTTTTTGGCGCTCTCAGGAACAACTGTACCTATTTGATCCACATCCAGTAAACGAAAATCGAACACATGATTTGGAAAATGATATCAACAACTTGGCACGGCTCTTTCAGTGTGATATTTTTCCTGCTTTGGCCTCGTTGTTGTTGTCCAACGCTGCTCTTGATGGATCTGAGGGACAGTACTCTATTACTAGGCTCACATTTAGATCATCAACATTCAGTGAAAATATAAAAAAAAACCCACAATGCACGATACCGCTAGCATTTCTCAATAAAACCTAAAGATTTTGGATGACCCAAGAAAATAAAACCTGGACGCCCGAAAGTACTGAAAACTACTAGAGAAGAGCAAGTGAGAGAGGCGAAAAAGCGATACTCTCAGCAAAATCCTGAAACCAATCGGTATGCTGTTTATCGTTATACCGAAAAATACCCGAGGTTAACAGAGCCGTAGTTTGGCGCTACGAAGATGGACATTCTGGCGCAGGTCAGGATAGGGTTCTGGTATTTCGTCTGATGAAACCAAAGATCAGCGAATTTCGACATTTACTTAACTCACTTGCTCGAAATATTGTTGCACAAGGGCCTATGGCACACTGGAGCGGACATTTTTTATGCGACATAAATGCATACAAATTGATATAAACCTGCCTTTTTGAAGATGATATATTTGTATGTCCACACTGCGAAGCACCTCTGTACGAGGAAGAAATGAATAGGAAAAACTGGTGTTGTGGTGAAGGTGCGTACAACGTAACACGTTTGCCCCCTCTCAGTGCACCATTTTATTCAGATCGACATTTCCTCAACAGATCGCGCGCCTACAACGACCTATTTTCTTTTTGCTCCCTCGAAATTTCTGGTGGAAACCGGCACCCTAGTGGACTTTCTTTCTTCAAGATCGAAGGAAGAATGTACCATCAGGTGTACAGTTTGGACGCCCCCGGCCAACGGTTTGCTACTAAGGTGGGAGACGAAGTCCAATTTGTTAACCGGTGCAGCCTATACATTGACGACGGCGAAGAGCGCAGGATCATTGCCATGGGTAGATCACTTGATATTGGAACTATTAACACCATTGCCAATTACTTGGATTCGATCAATCCTTTCATCGGCGATTAGGTAATGAGCCATCGGTACACGCTCATTTGGAGTCCCAGGTAACAAGTCGAGCTACTTATGGTAATGTTCTTGGCGACAGGAATAGGGGTGTTGAGGTGCACGCTGTGCTCAGCACTGACGAAGCAGTGATCGAATCACGACGACTCACCGTCTGGAAAGTGAAAAGTGGAAGGCCGTCAACGATTGATCTGTTTTGTCCTCTGATGGAGCCCTTCCAGTACCCACTGCTCTATCCACATGCACTTTGGGTTGGCAAATTGGCTTTCTTGATAACAACGGGGAAAAGCTTTCGCAGTACAACTACACGCGTTGTCTCTAGTTGTCCAGTCCTCGCTTTTCATATCTTGGCCGTCTTTCGCAGGCCTGGCAGGTCGAGATGTTTGCGAGGTATGAAGAAGAGCGACTGCGGTTTATTAAATCCTCACAGTCAAGGTCGTCAGTCCAAAATGCCATGCGGATAGGCCAACTAAACGAGATTCTTGATGCTCAACGCAATGCTCCGGCAGGAAGACAGATTGGGGAAGACATCACGCGTGATGAAATCGTACAAGGCGAGGGTGGCGCAAAGCCTGGCAAAATTTACCTGCCAAGTTCGTTTACCGGTGGGCCCAGATACATAAAGATTCATTACGAGAATGCAATGGCTCTCGTAACACGTCTGGGCTCACCGACGTGTTTTCTCACATTCACTTGTGACTGGTCACAAGAGCCAAGGTCAGACAATCTATCTTGTCGGAGCCGAACTTCGCACTGATTGTTTTTACCCACGGTCAGTTGTACCTCCTGTTAAGTAGAGTTCGTCGTCAGAAGACATCGTTGTCCTTTTCCGTCCTAATAGGGTATGCGATGTGAACTTAATCGAAAATTTGCACTTTTATTATCAAATATCTAGGTGTTAACAGCTGTTTTTATTACCAATTTGTTATAAAATCACTTTCTGAGCATAAAATAAACCTTCCTTGCAAGGTTCTAAGGAGTTGATTTATTTGTCTCCGTCTATTGTCAACGGTGGTAAAGTTTGACGTTTTGGGCTTTAGTATTTGAACAAATTTATCTCTTCTCACACGTCATAATATGTACAAGTATTTGCACATTTTATCTCTTCTCACACGTCATATGTACAAGTATTTGCACATTTAACAGAAGGAAAGCACGTTTTACTTAATTTAGAGTAAATTATTTCTTAATTCCTTGTTTCACAATTGGCATTAAGCAATGACAACTGAGTATCGCCTATATCCTTCAAAAGGCTCCAATTTCAAGTAAGAATTTCTTTAGCACTAACGATAAACAAATCCCAGGGCCAACCATTCAAATTAATTGGAATTGATTTACGAAAAGAATGTTTTACGCATGGGAAACTTTACGTAGCCCTATCACGGGTCGGGGCTCCCGACCATTAGTATATTTTGCTACCTGTAAATAATTTAACGTCAAGTGTTGTATATAGAGAAGCTCTACAATATTCTATCCTAAAACAACGGGTTGCACTTCGGACTGCCGACAGAAGTGAAAACTTAGTATTAATTACATTATATATTTTCATCATTAACAACTTTAACATCCACAGAAAGACAATCTGTGCAGCCTGCGGATAATGACTGCGTCATCGATGTTAGTTTTGGTGTCTGTGAATTGACCTGGGAATCATTTTGCTGACCATGTCTTTCCTGGGTAGGTTTATTGCAACTGTAACCGACATCCACGCAGGTGGAGCTGCGGGCTTCTGATACTTTTTCTGATTCTTCACAATTTATCTTGTTTTTTCTTCATCTTTTTCTTTTATTTTCCTGTTCCCTCATCTTTCTTCGCTTCTGAATATTTATGCATATTTACTGGAATTACTATCTAAAAAGGCTTATGAAATTGTAGATAGTACAAAGTTATAATACGTATACAAATGAAAAAATGAACTAAACAACGCAAAAGGCATTGCCAAACGGAAAGGCATTTCTCGGCATTGCCTTACTTCTAATTTACTTATTATATTATTCTATATTTGCCTGCTTATATGTGACGATAACAAATAGAGGATACTAAATAAAGACGTGTTTTTACCAACGCTCAAATATAATAATTTAAATCACAAATTCCTAATAAACTGCCAACCTCGTGTAACATTAAATACATCATCCGCTAACCAACGTACGTTTAAGTTTTCTCACCTACAGTTATTAAGGATGAACCTTATTACAACCACGAACATGTTATTCAATAATTAGATATATGTGTCTATCTAGGAAAAACTCAATACTTACTTAGTTTTTGAAACTGCAATAGCCTTACAAGACAATTTCTCTTATATTAATTGACCTATGGCAAATATATTTTCTAATACACGTTAATGAATCTGCGATATATCTTTTGCCTCAATTTAGATACCATTAATAAACATCTGGTCAAGTTAACCCTTGCTGTGTAAATGACACTTAACCTTAGTTTCTTGATTTACAGTTCTTTTGGTGAGTTTTTCTTCAGATCAAACTAATTTTCTTTATTGATAAAACTACAACAAACAGAGCAAAATCTTGCCCCTTTATTGCCTTAATCGGTGTTAACCCTAGAAACTAGGTGCCCGCACGATATCTCGAGAACTGATTGACCTGTGTAAATGAAATCTTTGCACGTTATTTACTCCAAGATAACTATGACATAATCGTATAAAAAATAATTAAGGAAAAAAATGCCTGCAAGATTAATATTTCTTTTAAAAGCTCGCCCACATTCCTCATCGAATGCTCGGACTGAACCTGTTCCCGAAATACGCTTATCCTCGAATTTGCTAAAACCCCACTTAGGGGCCTGGGGGCGTAGCCCCCAGCGAGCCGAAGGCGAGTAATCATATAAGACTGATTGATAGAAAAATATTATAACTATAAATTGGAAAACTGCTTTGTTATTAATGTAACAAAGCCTAGCAGTTTAGTATCTTAAGAGTATTTCTTGGTGATATTTAAATAATTAAAATAACAATGACTAAGGAAGTCTATTACAATCATATTTCGAAGTGTGATAGGGTACACTGCACTCGAATTTTAATTACTATTCGTGTCTTAAGAGATAATTCTTGGAAAGTTAAGTACACGTGATCCAAATTAATTTTCACACTCTGTAGGTTAATAGGCTTCTTGGAAATCCAACGAATGTCATATTCTTCCTCGTAGCTAAGGTAGCTGGTTTTCCTTATCTCAATCTCAAGCGAATTAACATTGTCGCTTGTCCAACAATGAGTACTAATGACTTTTATTGTTCAACAGCCGATTTAAACATCACAATGAATTTTGAAACAGTATTAATTTTTTATGGAAGATTAATAACAGTAAATTAATATCTGAAATTTCAGATAATTTTTGAAAATATATCATTTTCTTAGCACCGTGAATATTATTGTCTCAAAAATTCTATTACGGGGTTCCATAGCTTGAGTATGCCTCGCGCGTAAATTCAATCTCGTCCCGAATAGATAACGTTCAAGACTATTAATGAAATGTACTATTTTCCACTAACAGCTATTTTTTGTCCATAAGCATGCTGCTACGATTATTATGGTTTGAATTCAGAATAACTGTAATCTTACCCTACTAAATTCTACGTATTATCCCTGTATAGCTGATAAGATTAATTTCCAATCGTTCCCTTAGTACAACATTAGTACATAGTACATTGTTGGTTGTAAATAGCGTCATTTTTTTATCGATATACACGTTCGCACTCAATCTATCTATTACTTTAATGTGTGTGTATATATATATATTATTTATATAAATAATTTATATATATATATATATATATATATATATATATATATATATATATATATATATATATATATATATATATATATAAGTAGATATGAATATGCCGATTCTGGCTCACTTTTGGGACAGTCAGAAAATCAATGTAAAATACTGTCCATTGAACAATAAACAAATCTAAGAAATCTAACAGGAAACCACGAATGTTAAATAACCGAATCTTTAGCTGTTTTACTGTTCATTGTAGGCTTCTAATTTCTTAAGCTATTTTAATGAAAAAATCCAGAAATCTTAATAAAAAATCTTTATTCTACAAAGTTAATTGTAACACAGTCTTTATCTTTAATAGTCTTCTTTCCAGTAACAACCAAGTGTAATTTTTCATTTTTGTTCAATTCTTTAATCTTTTTTTCATCCAAAACAGTCAAAAATCTGTTCGGTAAGTGTACTTTATAATCTTCCAACTCGGCAATTATTGTAAGCCCGAATTTATCTTTCATTTTATCCAATGTCACAATTTTATACTTCTTATTTTCTTCTAAATCAATCAATTTCTTATATTCTTTGAACTTTAAATCACCAACCTCATTTAATTCCTTTAGTAGCTCCATTTACATAAGAAAAAAATATTGAAAAAATAGTATAAAGAATTTAAATTGCCCCCTACAAACCAATATAGTACTATTTTGTCCTATAATTATACTATTTTTTCAAAAATTTTAAGTCTTAGTTTACAGATTTTTCTATAATAAATAGAAGAATCTATCACTGTTTCACTAGAAATTGTGCTGATTTGTGTCAAGTTGTCACAAAAATCACCACTTCTCAAAATTTTAGTTTACAAATTTTTGCTCTTTAAATATGGAGCGGAAAAAGATAGAGTGCCCATACTGCAAAAAAGATGTTTTTGAACATCACTTTACTCGGCATTATAATTCGAAGAATCATCTAAAAAACAAAGAACTTTATGAGAAAGAACTAAATTATTTGAGGAATTGGGCTAAAGAAAATCAAATTGTCGATCATGAAAAGATGTACAATATAGAAAAATTGCGTGAAACTAAAGAAAAATTTTAAGGAAATTAAAAAAGATCTCAATCTATTTAAAGATGAAAAAATTCAATCAATCGCTGAAAAATTGTCCATTGAAACAAACGATAAAACTAAGTCTGAAATGATCGAAGAAATTGACAAAACGCTTAATGAGAAACCAGAAAATATCATTGATGTCGAAGTTTTATCCTCTATCCATGGTCTTTTCAAGCAATACATTTTAACGAATTTAAATGAAAATTTCCTGTCAATTTACAAATATCTTTCTATTTTGCGTCCAGAAATTAAAAGTTTAATCGAAAAATTTCAAGAAACCGTTAAAAATATGAAGGGCTATCTCTCTTTAGAATGCGAATACGAACGTACTTTAGTGAACGGTGAAACACAAACTTGCCCAATGTATTTTACTATAAAAGCAGACGAAATCTTTGACATAAACGACTTTATTACTAAGCAATTTAATAAATTAACACATCGAGAACAGACAAATCATCCAAATCGAGGTTCTGGATGGACATTAAAACGCTGTAAACAACTGATTTTGAGCCTTAATAAACACGAATTTATGAACGCAGGATCATATATCGATTTACCAAAGAAAATCAAAGATAAAAAAGCTTGTATAAATATAAAAAATAAAGATGATTATTGCTTTATTTATTCTATCCGATGTGCTATTGAAAAACCTGAAAAGAATGCTGATAGAGCAAAACAATACGAACAATTTGTAAATGACGAGATATTTTCAGGTTTCGAGTATCCAATGTCCTTAAAAGATATACAATCATTTGAAAAACGAAGTTACAATTCTAAGTACAAGTATCCGAAAATGTCAATAAATATCTACAGTTATGATGAGAAATTTAACATTGTTCCGTTGCAAATTTCTGAAAAATATGATGCAGAATTAAATATTGATCTACTGTATGTAAAACAAGAAGACAAATCTCATTTTGTTTTGATAACCGATTTAAGTAGGTTAGTGAGTTCTCAAACATCCAAACATGGACATAAAAATTTTCTATGTAGGAGATGTTTAAGCCATTTCTACAAATCTGTAGATTTAGCAGACCATTTAGAAATTTGTAAAAATCACGAAGTTTGTAAGCCAATTATGCCATTTCCAGGTCAAACAACTAAATTTACTAATTATCAAAAGAAGTTTAGCCATCCGTACGTTATTTATATGGATTTTGAAAGCATATTAGAGAAGATTCCCACATGCAAAAACAATCCGCAAAAATCGATCACAACCAAGATTCAGAAGCACATTCCATATGGTTTTACGCTATACTTAGTGTCTAATGTGACCAATCGTATGTACAAGCCGATATGTTATCGAGCCAAAAATGAAGAAGATTTGCCAAATGTTCCTGCAAAATTGTTTGAAGAACTCAATAAATTATCGAAATACATAGCTAAAAAGTATAATTCTAAGAATAAAATACCTATGAAATTGACCGAAGAAGAAGAATTAGCGTACCAAAATTCTAGTCTTTGTCATATTTGTGAATGTGAGGGTTTTGATAATCAAACAAGAAAAAAAGTACGAGATCATTGTCATTTAACAGGTAAATTTAGAGGTTCAGCTCATTTATCTTGTAACTTGAATCTCAAATTTCCTCAGAATATTCCAGTTTTCTGTCACAATATGTCATGTTATGATACTCATTTGTACGTAAAAGAGTTGGCAAAACAGTATGGTAATGTTGATTTGATTGCAAACACCGATGAGAAATATATAAATTATTCAGTAAATTCAGGATATGGGTATGAGTTTGAAGATGATAAACCAAGAAAGTTCATCAAGTTTTCTTTCGTAGACACGTTCAGATTTATGGCATCGTCTATTGAAAAGTTAGCTAAAAATCTAAAGAGAGATGATTTCAAGCATTCAAATCATTTTATACAAGATGGTCTGAACGCAATTCTAGATAGACAACCAAATGACGAAGACGAGATTTTTAAAATTCTATCTGGAAAAGGAATATTTCCCTATGAATTTATCGATAGTATTGAAAAACTTGATTACACAGAAGAATTGAGAATTCAAGATTTCTATTCACTTTTGACAGATGAGAGCATATCTGAGAAAGATTTTCAACATTATTTAGCTGTTTGGAATAAATTAAAAGAGAAAAATCTAGGAAATTACTCTGATCTCTATAACATCCAAGATGTTTTATTGCTTGCCGATATATTCGAAAATTTCAGAAACATTTGCCTAAATTGCTATAAACTCGATCCGGCACACTATCTAACAGCTCCCAGTCTTGCATGGGATGCTATGTTAAAATTAACGAATATAGAATTACAATTAATTAGTGATTATAATATGTATTTGATGATCGAAAAAGGTATTCGCGGAGGCATTTCTCAATGTATTAAACGATATGTTAAAGCAAATAACAAATATTTGAAAGATTTTGATAAGACAAAACCTGAAAACTATCTGTTGTACGTCGATGCAAACAACCTTTATGGGTATGGCCTAATGCAAAATTTACCATATAACGAAATCAAGTGGATGGATCCAAAAACTTACACAACTGCAGAATGGAAAGAAACAATTTTGGAACTCACTGGCGACGAAGATTATGGATATATTTTAGAAGTTGATCTTGGATATCCAACGAATTTACACGAACATCACAAGGATTTACCTCTTGCTCCAGAACATTTTAAAAACAAACTTTGCACAACTCTTTTAAACAAAACAGAATATGTTGTTCATTCGAGAAATTTGAAGTTCTATTTGGAACAAGGTATGATTTTAAAACATGTGAATAGGGTTATTGCGTTTGATCAGAAACCTTTCATGAAAGAATATATCGATTTTAATACTAGTATGAGAACCAAAGCTACAAGCGACTTTGAGAAGGACTTTTATAAGCTTATGAACAACTCGGTTTTTGGAAAATCGATGGAAAATGTAAGAAATAGATGTGATATTAGACTAGGAAACGAAGAATTTTCAATGAAACAAGCTAAGAAAACGAATTTCAAATGTTTCAATATCTTTGACGACAACTGTATAGCGAGTCACATGTACAAACAAAAGGTTAAATTTAACAAACCGATTTACATAGGATTTTCAGTTCTCGACCTCTCAAAATTGCTAATGTACGAGTTTTATTACAACAAATTAAAGAAGTTTGATCCAGATTTGAATCTGTGTTACATGGATACAGACAGTTATTTCCTAGAATTGAAACGAGATCCTTTTAAAATTATTAAAGAAAATATAGATGACTTTGATACGAGCGATTATCCAAAAGATCATGAATGTTTCACTACTAAAAATAAGAAGGTAATAGGGAAATTCAAAGACGAACTAAATAGCGAGATATTAGAAGAATTTTGTGGTTTAAGATCAAAGATGTACTCGTACAAATATCTAGACAAAAATCCAGTTAGGTGTAAAGGAATTAAGAGAAGCGTTGTAAATAAAACAATAAATATCGAAAACTTGAAGAGATGTTTGTTCGAAGATAAAGAAGAATTTAGGGAGATGACTGTAATAAAAAGCTATAAACATGAATTGTACACAGTTACCATAAACAAGCTGGCACTGAACGCTAAAGATGATAAGAGAATCGTTCTAGAAAATAAGATCGATACAGTACCTTATGGCTATAAAAATGAAGCAAAATCTGATATATTAGACGAATTAAATAAACTTGGAAACTTTGAAAATTGAGAAATAAACGGAAGTGTTTACGAATATGAATTGAGAAAGTCAAAGCTATAATTTTTTCTATATAAATGGAGTCTCAAAAGAAATGTACAATATGTCAAGAATTTAGACTTTTTGAAGAATTTTCTAAAAATAAGAATACCAAAGATGGATTATACTATTATTGTAAAGATTGTAATAAGAAATATAGAAAAGAATTATATGATAAAATGGAAAAATTATTCTTGGAAGAGAAAGAATGCACACGCTGTAAAAATAGTTAAGAATATTTCTGAATTTAACAATTGGCATTATAGTAAAGATAAAAAACAAGCATATTGTAAAGAATGTATTAAACAAATCTTTGCTAGACCAGTTCATTGCGTATGCGGACGAGAAATTCAACATTTCTATAGTCTTAAAAGACATTTACAAACAAACTATCATAATTCGAATGTTTAATATTTTCATCGTGTAATTTAGATATTCTATAAATCAGTCGAGATTCTGCCATATTTGTAGTAAAATGATTTCCGTTGTATAAAATATTCAAAGATTGTTTCATTTGGTTGTAGAGATTGATAGAATTTGGTTCGTCATCAATGAACAAAATCTCTAATTCAGGATAATTTATTTTTAGATGTTTTAATCGGTTTGGTATTTCTCGTTTCTGAGCTCTGATAATGTAATAAGGCCATTCCCACATGTGATTCTTCTTAATTAACACAAAAACATGGTGTTTTTTCTTATCAAAATCTTTACAAACAAGATCTGGTTTCATTAACTCCATTCGCAATTCTTGATTCTCTATTTTCAATGATTTCATTTCATCTTTAATTTGTAACTGTTTTATTTCATCTTTTAACTGCTTATTTTCGTTTTTGAGTTTGTACTCACCATATTTTCTAATGGAAGGTAATACTTCTTTCGTAACCCAATTTTTAAACAATTTCGCTTCTGGTTTATGCGATCTCAAAATTAAAGAATAAAGTCCAGATTCATTAACGAAAACAGTGTTATTTTGGAAGTTTGAAGGTAAGCTATTTATAGCCCCCCTTATATTTAGATTAAAATAGAAGTTTTTATCATCTTCGTCAACGTTTATTCTGATCGTTTGCATAGTATTTTCATATTCTAGAATTTTTGCTACGTCTTTAGCCTTAAACCAGATCACATTGTTTTCGTCAACAATCGTAAAGATATGTTTGTTATTGAATATAAGTTGATTATTGAGTAGGTCTACAACTGACTCCATTTAGATAGAAAAAATTTAACAAGCAATTTTTTATTTTGAGTATAAAGTCCAGATTCATTAACGAAAACAGTGTTATTTTGAAAGTTTAAAGGTAGTCTATTCAATAGACCCCCTTGATTTATGTCTTTAAACATTGATTTATCATCATCAACCTTTAATATTATTGCTTGTCTCGTGTTTTCATATTCTAAAATTTTTGTAAGAGCGTCGAATCGACGCCCTTGTCAGAATCTATGTTTTCAAAGCTTTTTGTATTTTTCTTTAACATTGTCTTTATTCGTATTTTTTGTGAATATTTGTGAGGTGGCCCTCGAGGGCTACCTTATCTTTTAGAAAAAAGTATTGGTATTTATCATCATTATCAACTCGTTTTGAAAGTTTGAAGGTAAGAACGATTCGTTCCCCCCTTGATTCATCATTCTTTCGACAATCTTAAATATATTGTTGTTTTACTCTCATTATTTATTAAATTTCCCTCAGAGTCTTGAATAGTCAGAACGATTTTTTGAATTCTTTTAATATTTTTTCTAATTGGAATATAATCGATTTCATTCGGTTTTTCACTGATTTTTGATCCATAAGCAACATTTGGGAAAAAAGTGTACAAAATTTCAGATTCTTTGTGTAAATGTTCGGTATGATTTTCAAAACTAGGTTCAACGAGATTGCAGTGCACTTCAATTACATCGAAAGGTCTAAATTTTGGTGTTTTATTTCCTAAATATACCTGATTTGGCTCAATAGTTTCTTGAACAAACCCTAACAAATCTACAATAATTGCTGAAAACATTATTCTTACTGGTGATTTTATTTGAATTTTATTAGAGAGATAATTTTTTTGCATTTCAAACTTGTTTTCGTCAAAGTTTAAAGATTTATCTGATTGTTTGAATGTTTTCAGATAATTTTTAAGGGAATTTTTTATTTGATCGAAAGTATAATATCCTTTGTTTAAACCATAATATTTTGTTATGTTCTTCTCACTAAATCCTATACAATAAGGAGAACTTTCACTAATATTTATTACAAAATTGTCAGAATAAAAACCGCTTAAACCGATAAAATAATTTGATTCTTCCTCTAAGTGTATAGGATGTTCCAAGTTTAAAACTAATTTAGAGCTTTCTGAAGTCAACTTGAACAGCTTCATTTTCGCAAGCGTTGCTTCAAGATGAAAATCTTCTATTTAAATGGAGAAATTTTTAAAGCAAAAAGATCAGATAAAACTTCAAACGTTTGAAGAAAATAAGAAAGATCAACCAATCAGATTGTTAATTGTTGGTTCAAGTGGATGTGGAAAAACAACTTTATTATTGAATTTTATCTACAATAGGTTGATTCCTTATTCCAATTTGTATGTTTTTAGTAAATCTTTAGAACAAGACGCTTATAAAAAATTGCAAGAGAGATTTGAAAATATTGAGAAAAACTTAAGCAAAAAGGTATCACATTTTTATAATGCCTCTGAGGACATAGTTCCATTAAGCGAGTGTAAACCCAATTCGTTAATCGTTTTTGATGATTGTATTTTGGAAAATCAGGACGTTATTAAGGAATATTTCGTAATGTCTCGTCACAAAAACATATCTTGTATCTATCTTTCCCAATGCTTTTCAAAGGTTGATAAACAAGTTATAAGAAATAATCTGAATATGTTGTGTATTTTTAAGCAAGATGATCACTATTCGAGAAAGATTTATAACAATTATGTGGGATCTGATATGAGTTTTAAACCAATTTAATGAGCTGTGTGATAAAATTTGGAAGGAAGACTACGGATTTTTAACTATTAATCTAACTTTGAAGCCTAAAAATGGTAAATATTTGAATAAATTTTCTAATATAAATGCTGCTCAGTGGTCTGGCAAATCTACTTGATAAAATATTTGTTACAATTATTTTTACATTATCTTTACTTTTTATTTACATTATGAAAACAACTGAAAAACGGTAAATCTGTTCACGTTTTTACGTTCCACGTTCACGTTTTTACGATCCACGTTCACGTTTTTACGTTCCACGTTCACGTTTTACGTTCCACGTTTCGTGTTCCACGTTTCAAAATTTTCCTAAATAAATGGTGAACGTAACTTCTGAAGAAGCGAAAAAACTTGATCAAATCGAAAAGAAATTAATCAAAGAATTTAAAGAACAGATTCGAATTGATGAAAAAGAACAAGAATTTATTCAAAAAATTAATCAACCTGTAACATCCGCAATAAAAAATGTTGAGGGCAAAATTGAAAATGTTTTAAGCGATAATCAAAATTTGATAAATTTGGTTCCAGTTGTTCGACAATTTGCCGATATTTCGATTCCAGAATCTGAAGTAGAAGAGTTTGAATTGCCAAAATTACCATCTTCAACACCATTTAGACCTCGAATCATTGAAGACTCTACCATAGTTGAACCAATAAGTCCTGGAACAACGGATATAATAATTGGTGAAATTGGTAAAAAATTTCTTCCTAGAGCAAAGGATGATAAATTTGGTTTGTATTGGGACAGAAAAAAGAAAAGTTTTATGATTGTAAATTTGCCCGTGAATTTTGAGCATAATGATATCATTATTAATGAAAAAACATATGAAGGAACTCAAGGTTTATGGAGATTATTAACAGGCACTGATGTTCCAAAAGACGGTTTATATTCTGAAGAAGATTTGAAAAAGTATACAGAAATTTTATGGGAATCTGACTCAATTTACAAAAATAATGATCCATCTACTAAGAAGCCTAAGTCAAGTAGAGGTAAAAAATATATCAATTTGATTAAACCAATTTGGGAAAAACGAATCGAAGGATCAGGTGTAAGAAAATACAATGATAATAAGATTGAGTACAGATATATCGACGATTTGACAAAACTCGATGGAATTATTAATTATATTTATGCTCAAGAGAAGGCTGGAAACAACAATTTTTTGAACGAAAAGAAAGCGATTAAAGATTTTATTTCGAACAAACTTGATGAATTGATTGAAAAACCTGATGGAATTAAATATTTAAAGCGAGTTTTGCCAGCAATAAGTTCATCTATGATTGAAGGTAGCGGACTTTTGAATGATTTTATCAACAATTTACCTTTTGAATTACACGTACCAACTTATCAGTATCTGGGGCCTGGCACAAAACTCGAAAAAAGACTACAAAGAGGAGATCCTGGTATAAATAAATTAGATCAAGCTGCTATGGAACACGATATTTTTTATGCAAAACATAGAGACACAAATTCCAGACATATAGCAGATAAAGTTTTGCAAGATAAAGCAATGGATCGATTTTTATCAAAAGATGCTAGTTTAGGTGAAAGATTTGTTGCACTTCCAACAGTTGGAGCAATGTTTTTGAAGAGAAAACTAGGAATGGGAATTGAAGAGAACTTGAAATTTTAACTATATAAATGGAGGTGAACGTAAATTTCAGTAAAAATCAGAAAGAAAAAATAAAATCCGCTTTTAAGAAAAAAATACCCGTTACTATTCAATTTAAAATAGATCAACTAAAAAATGGCGAAGATAAGATATTTTTAACAAATAGACAATACAATAAACTCGAAAAACATAAGAAAAACAATAAAGGAACCAGAATAGAATTTTCTTATAATCAGTTGAAAGAACTTAAAAATGGTGGACTTTTGAAAGATTTATTAGATTTTGGAGAAAATATTCCAGTTGTTAAAAATGTTGTTCCTTATGTTCGTAAAGCTGCTCCAATCGTTAAAAAAGATGTGATTCCTATTGTCCGAAACATTTTAAATTGGTTAGATAAAGAGTTGGAAGATGTTACAGGATCTGGATTAGATGAAAAAAACTTTGAATTACGTGAAATCAAACATTAAAAAAAATTTGAACCCTTAACATTCGGAGAATTGGAAGAAATCTGCAAAAATATTAAACATTTTAGAGGAATTTTCATGAGAGATACATTACCCGAAAAAGTTAAGAAATTTGAATGTGGAATTGTGAATTTAGACTCGATTTTGGGGAGTGGAACGCATTGGGTTTGTTATTATAAAAATGATAAGAATGCATGTTATTTTGATTCGTATGGAAGAATTGAGGACAAACCACCTATAGAATTGATCAAATATTTGAAAAAATCAAGCGTCTACTACAATGACTCTCAGATTCAAGACTATAAAGATCCCCCAATTTGTGGACATTTGTGTGTTTTTGTTTTGAATGAACTGAGTAATGGTAAAGATTTTAAAGAAGTTGTTAACAAATTATTGCTTAATAAATATGGATTCACAAAATATTTTTGACGTATTTGGTACACAAATTATTCAAAATGTAGATAATAGTTTGAATTTTGATAGTTTGAGAAATGAGTTTGATAACAAGTTAGAAAATTTATTACAAAACCTTCCAGATTCAGATATGTTTGCTGTCGAGATTGAAGATTTTAAAGCAGAATATGATAACAAACTTGCAAATTTCATGAGTTCAAATGAAGTTGCTGATAAAATAAAAACATTGGAAAAAGAAGTTGATGATGGTGTAAAAAAATTATTTACCAATTTAATGTCTCATATCGAAAAAGCTGATAAAATTACTGAAGCGATCAAAGTTGAAAAGAATTATGTTAGTTTGGCTAATAAAAAAAGAATTGTCGGTGTTCGACCTGGTATTGAAAAACATGATGTTGTTGTTAAAGAACAAATTTTAAAACCTCTAAAATTATCAGAAAACATCGATATTGTTGATTTACATGATCCGAATGTTAAAAATGCCTTAGATTTTAAAGGAAAAAGAATTAGCGGTGTTAGTAAAGGAATTAATCCATTTGATGTTGTTGTAATGATTCAATTAGAAGATCCTATTAAAATGTTTAATGAACTAAAACAAAATTATGAGAATCATAAACAGCATGTTAAAGATTTTACGACAGAAGTCTATGATAAGTTAGAAGCCAGAAATAGAAGATCAGTAGACGATGTTGGTGAAATTAATGAAAAACTTACTAAATTTAAAGAGTCTTTTGATAAGTTTAGTTTAGATGCTACGAAAACTTTTGAGAATATTGGTCATAAATTTGTTGAATACAATGATTCTTATGCTGTCAAATTTCAAAAATTAGAAAAAAAACTTAATAATATGGAGGAAGATCTTACTGAAATAGGTATTCGCGTAGGGTTTTATGCATGATAAAATTTCCTTATATAAATGGCGCTCATATATTGTGTGAGATGTAAAGAAAAAACTGCAACAAATGATATAAAATACTATGCAAACATCAATGGAGTTAAAAGAATTTCGGGAAAATGTGCTGAATGTAACTCAAAAAAGAGTCAATTTATAAAAACTTGAAATTTTTTCTTAATAAATAGAGATGGCGGGACATTACAGTGCTTTCGATCTTTTTATCATGCAACACGAAAGAGATTTGAAAAAAGAACATTGGGATGACATTTCTCAAAAATATGAATTATCCGAAGATATGATGAGATTATACGTAAACAAATTGAATTGGTATAACATTGCTAAATATCAAACTCTGTCCCCAGAGTTCATTCAAGAAAATATACATTATCAATTAAAAGATCATATGTCTGTTCTTTGTCTCTATCAACACTTGAGTCTAAAGTTTTTGGATGAAAATAAAGATACAGTTGATTGGAACAATATTATAGATAGCGGTTACTATCCTGTGCAGATTTTATTGAAATATGTGGCCGAAATTGCAAAATTTAAGGAAGAGAATCCTGAATATGACGAAGTAGATCATTAAAAAATGACTCTAATTTATATCTTTTCTTATAAAAACGTACATTAGATCGATGAAAAAATGATATCTTTCTTATACATGATGTTTAAATTTTCTCTTATTAAATGGTGGACTACAGAAAGTATGCTAGTGATATTGAAAGGGCGGAGTTTAAAAATTTCTATCCAATTAGTAAACAACATTTGAATGAACCGAATAAAAGAACTGAGTTTAATATTGATTTTGGAGATAACTTTTGCTCGTCTAACTTCCAGTTATATATTTCTGGAACTTTAACAAAACAAGATGGTCAAGCATATCTTGGAACTGATAATGTTAGATTAATCGATAATTTTATACCGTTTTTATTTTCTAAGATTGAAGTAAGAAAACACAATAAATTGATAGAAGAAGTCGAAAACTGTGGCCAATTAAGCACAATTAAAGGAACTATTTGTTATTCCAAAAGTGATGTATTTTCAAACAGTTTTGAATCAACTTTTAAATTTGGACAATTTGAAGCGGTCGGTGATTTAGCACATTTCGGCTTAGGATTTTTTGAAAATGTTACTATTCCGATCTATAAAGGAGGATTTTATCTAAGTTTTATAAGAGCAGAAGACGATGATGTGATTCTGAAGACTGCAACTGGAAATGTTATGCCTGTTGATGGCAAAATTACAATTAACGAGTTTTTCATTAGAGTTCCGATGATTGATTACAAAACCACGAGTAAAATTAGGTTGATTGATGAAATTATAAAATCTCAAAACATTATGTTTAATTTTCTAGATTGGCAATGTATTGAACAAAAAGGTATTTCCGGAACAACTTATTCGTTCGATATCACAAATATTTATAGAAATATCTTCAATCCCAAGTTCGTTATCATTGGTTTTCAAACAGATAGACAGAATAATCAAGAAAAAAATCCTTCAAAGTTTGATAGTTTGGATGTAAAAAATATCAGAGTAAAATTGAACGGTTCTTATTATCCAGATGAATTACAAAATTTAAACATTTCCGGTGGTCTTTTCAGAATCATGTATCAGATGTATCAAGATTTTAAGAAAGTTTACTACAAAAATATGGAAATGTATTACAACCCCAAAGAATTTATAGCAAATAGACCCATTTATGTCATTGATACAACAAAGAGTTTGACAAATATTTCTAGTTCAAAGAACGATATAATTATCAATATGGATTTTCAAAATGCTGTTACAAACGCGATTTGTTATGTGGTTGTGGTTTCTGAGAAATTTTTAGCCTATGATGTGATTAAGAACGATATTAGAGAAATTCAGTAGTTAATGATGTTCATATTGTTCTCTTTCATTCCTTCTAAAACTTCAAAAATATACTCTTTCGCTGATGAAAAATCTCGATTTCTTCCGGAATAATCTTTGTAATCATAAACAAAATATCCTAAATAGTTGTACAATAGAATGAAATTATTTCTTTTTATCTCGGTAGTTGAAATATAAACATAAACATTTGAGCTGAAAAATTTATATCTCGGCAGACTTAGTTCCATAGCTTCCATTTATTCTTTTTGTAAATGGAAGAGTATAATGCCAACTGTTACAAGTGTTATAATAGAGGAGAAATTATTGATAAAAGATTAGTTTGTAGAGATTGTAATTTAATTTTGTACGAAAGACCTAAGCCTAGGAAATTTCGAAATAAATTAACATATTTGAATAACCTGCTTATGAAATTACAATATGGAGACAAGAAGCAAACACATTTTGTTACAGAATTTAGAAAAACAGAATAAAAATTTTTACTTATCTCTTGGAACCGTTGACAAAATTATTTTCCTTTTCAAAGAATACATTAGGTTTGTAGGTTTAAATACACACGTTTATTATGAGAAGATTTTACCTATAATCTTTCACTATTTGGACATTGAATTTGACTACGATTTTAAACCTGAAATCTTTGATGATTTTATAGTACATTTGGAGAAAGTAAATGAAGAACCTCGTGAAAAGAATGCGGTTTTACTCACATTCTCCCCGACTTCTCGAGTGATTGTTAGCAAATTTCATTTTTTTCCGTTTATAGATTTTTCATTAAGATTTCTGGATTTTTTCATTAAAACAGCTAAGAAATTAGAAGCCTACATTGAACAGTAAAACAGCTATAGATTCGGTTATTTAACATTCGTGATTTCTCAGATTAGTTTATTGTCCTTTAAACAGTATTTTACATAGATTTTCTGACTGTCCCAAAAGTGAGCCAGAATCGGCATATTCATATCTACTTATATACATATATATATTATTTTATAGTTAGGGTGATGGTACCTTTATTTAAATGTAAACGGTTCTTCTAAAAAGGTAGTTTTTTGTTGTTGGAATTTTGTTACTACGATCCGGTTTACAATATCATTGTATATTACCCATAAATGGTGATAATAATAAATTGTTCATCATTAGCTATTTTAAGTATAAAGAGAGCTTACATTTTTATATATCCTTTAATATGTATTATCTCAGAGAGCTATTATTCTAACATCAAACGCCTTAGAGAAATATGTGGATAAATAAATAAATAAATAAATAATGACTTTATTTTCAAGCGAATTTCAGTATTTACAAACTGCTTTTCAAATTAACTCAGGTCAATTACATAATAAGCTGAAACAGCATAAAATAAAGTATACATAAGTGGCTACCTAATAACTTAAGTTAATTTCTTTTAACTTCCTTTTAAAACTGCTTAAGGGTAGGGTTTTAACAGCAGGTGGTAGGGCATTGTATTCCTTGGGTCCAAAGTACGAGAATCCCCTCTTGCCCCTCTACAGGTGAACCCTCGGCAGTTGCAGCATGGCGTCCTGCCGAGTATGACGTTCCCTGACCGCCGACCGCAACATCAATCTTTTGTTCAGGTACGCAGGTCTACCAGTGTCAAGAACCTTGTGGACTATGGCGACAGTTTGTCTCCTACAAATCTCCTTAATAGTTAACACACTTGCTTTCCAGCGGTAACTTGTAATATGGTCAAATTTACGAATATTGTAAACAAACCTTACTGCACAGTTTTGGAGCCTATGAATAATTGTAAGTTGTTCCTGACTCAAGCTGTAACCAAACACGGGAAGTGAATATTCAATTATAGGGAAAATAAGGCCCTGCACAAGTTGCAACTTTGCAGCCTCGGGAAGAATATTCTTCAGCCTGTAAAGCATCCTAAGTTTGCACATAACTCTACGATGTATCAACTCAATCTGGCTATTGAAAGTAAGCTCCGAGTCTATGCTGACTCCAAGAATCTTCAGCCTATCACACCTTAATAAATCAACACTATTGAGCGAAATATTTCCCATATCAGCATTTAGGGTCTGTTTACCAAAATGCATGACCGAGCACTTTTCAGGGTTCAGTCTGAGACCGTGATCTTCTGACCATTTACTAACTGCTAACAAATCATTTCTCAGCTGAATACAAGCCTCGTTTGCCTCTGAGAGATGGTAAGATAGCAAGAGTTGAAAATCATCTGCATAGGCATGCAATGAACAGAAATTTAACTGACTGTCCAAACCTGCAACATACAAAATAAACAGAATTGGCCCCAAACAACTCCCCTGGGGAACTCCTACAGCTTTAGGTAACCATTCTGAAAACCGACCATCAACCTTTGTCACTTGAGACCTGCCTCTCAAATACGATGAAAACCACCTCAGAGACAAATCATCGAACCCGTAAAACTTCAACTTTGCTAGTAAGACATCATGATTTACCGAATCAAAGGCTTGTCTGTAGTCCAGGGCAGCTACGGCACTGCACATTTTGTTATTTCTGGCCCTGCAGACTTCATCGACCATATTTAAAAGTGCAGAGCAAGTGCTGAAGCCTCTCCTGAATCCTGACTGTGTTTCGGACACGATTTTCTCATTTTCAATATATGAAATAATTTGTTCTGTCACGACCTTTTCCATCACCTTTGATATAGTTGGGAGTAAAGAAATAGGTCTAAACTGAGAGGCAGTAGAAGCATTTCGTACCTTGGGGAGCGGAACCACGACGCTTTTCTTCCATGCCGGCAAATAACAACCATCCATCAGTGATTTATTGATAAGGTGAGTAATTACTCCAGAACAATATGGACTTAAGCCTTTCACCATATGGATGGATATACCATCTACTCCGAAAGCTGATGAAGAAATGCTGTTTATTACTTGTCTTATTTCATACTCACTCACTTGCCTAAATTTAAATCACTCCTGGTTTCACTGTGTGAGTTATTTTTATAAAAATTAAGCATATCTGTACTTGAGGTGTTTCCTGCACCCATTTGAGCAAAGTAAGTGTTCAATACATCTGGATTTATTTTGCAGGTATTCGTATTATCTTTGCAGAGTATTCATCGCTCCTTCTCTTCGCATCGCCTTCCAGAAAGCTTTAGGATTTTTCAGATCTAAATTTTTTTTTAAATAATTTTTCTTTGCAAGCATTATGGCATTGTTTAAATATTATTTCTCAATTTGCAATAAGATTGCTTAATGGTGGGGCATTTTGTTTTTAAATAATCGTTCCTCAATTTATTTTTCATTACGGTTTGTCTTTTTATGTAATCGTCACGCCATGGTGCTCTATCTTTAGTGACACGCTTTCTAACTAACGGAACACATATGTCAAAGATATTTATTATAACTTTTGTCAGTTTATCGGTAATTTCATTAATACACTTTAATTCTTTAATCTCGTCCAGTTAGTGTTTGATGCAAGATCAATAAAACTCTCCATATGGAAATCTCGAAAGTTTCTATAGGCTACATACTTAGCTTCCCTTTGGCGTTTGTATCGAGAAATATCACAAAACACAAGCTTATGATCAGTTATCTTTCTTCCCCTTGCATCAAGCATGATTGAAGTGTCTATTAAAACTACGTATTTAGGAACGAAGTTTTTGTCCGCAATAATGTGGTCAATAAGTGTTGATGACGAATCAGTGGTGCGTGTGGGTTCCCTTATCAACTGAGAAAGACTTAAAGAGCCAAACAAATTTGTCAGATATTTCACTTCAGCCTTAACAGGCTCAAGAAGATTAATATTCAAATCTCCTAGCTCGAAGGTTTTTGACACGGTCAGTCATGCACATCTCTTGGCTAAGATGGAGGCTTATGGTGTTTTGGGCAGCCTTCTTCAGTGGTTCCGTTCATACCTTTCAAATCGGTCCATGACTGTAAAATTTTCTGGTGCCACCTCCCAACCTTTTCTTGCTACCTCTGGCGTACCACAGGGTTCCCACTTGGGTCCCTTTTTATTCACTTTATTTATCAATGACATCATTGACTGTATCGATGTTGAATGTTTATTGTTTGCTGATGACATAAAAATATTCACATCCGTTTCAACCCTGCAGGATTGCTTAAAGCTTCAACGTTGCCTTCTTGGATTGGATGATTGGTGTGTGCAGAACAATCTTAAGTTGAACATTGCTAAATGCGCAGTCATCACCTTTCACCGTTCCTCCGCTCCTATACTGTTTGATTACATTCTCAATAACTCTGCTCTCATTCGTAAAACTTCTATTAGAGATCTTGTAATCGTAATCTCCCACAGTCTTGGCCCTGAATCCCACATTGATGCCATCACCACTAAAGCCTCTCGTAATCTGGGATTTCTGATCAGAACTTCAAGAAGCGGACTGAGTGTTGCAGCTATGAAGTTTATCTTTACTGCTCTGGTGAGGTCAGTGCTTGAATATGGCAGCGTTGTCTGGTCGCCCTATCAGGTTGGTCATATCCAGCAGCTCCAAAGTGTCCAGGATCGCTTCTTGCGGGTGGTTGGAGTCAAATGTGGACTTGAATGCAGAACTGTGCCATTGGAGGATTTGGGGATTTCCTTGGGTTTGAACTCGCTTGTGAAGCGTAGACAACTTTTAGATGTGGTTTTTCTCGATAAACTAATTAATGGAGACGTGAATTGTCCAGAACTGCTCAGGCGGATCGACTTCCGAGTGCCTCATCAGACCAGGTCCCTTCACACTTTCTGCCGTCGTGTCTACTCAACCAATTATGTACATCACAGCACTATGCCGAGACTTCACAGACTTGGAAACCTCGTCTCCTCCCAGCATGACTTTTTCAGTGATAGTGTTATGCACCTGAAAAAACATTTTCTTTTGTTGTAGACATTGACACCTGGCTCATAGTAATATGTGTATATATTTATTTCTTTCTATTTTTTCCTCTCTCTTTTCTACATGCATACATTTGATTCTTTTTTCCCCTTTTATTGTAATAAATTATTCCTATGTAGTATATGTGTAAGTGCAGATGGATGTATAATTGATTGTATAATTACTGTTACTATTTATTATTGTTGCTATGCTATTATTGTTATTCTCTATATAGTCTATTTTATATGTTATTGTTATGTTGTAGCAATTTATTTTGGCATTGTTAATAATTTATAATGTGGATCATTTTCATTAGCTTATTGTTGGATATAAGAATATCTTATTGTTTTTTCCATTTACTATGGTGTACTACTATGGTGTTACCGTAAATAAATAAATAAATAAAATGACTGAGTCTACACCTAAGACATGATCAATAAAAAGTGACTGCAACAAGGAACCCAGACAAGTGTAAGGAGTTTCAGGAGGCTTATATGCTATACAGACACAAAGTTTGTGGTTTCCTATGTCAGTTCTACAACAGATGTACTCCAGCCGACTGTCAATGTTGTCAAGAAAAATCTGATTTAAATTCAGACCGGACTTCACATACATATCGACTCCACCACTGGATTGAAGTTTTGAAGTCTGTGGCATCATTCTGTCGCTTCTTAAGAGATTGTAGCCAGCCACCCTGAAACAATCTGAGGGCGTCATTGGATTAAGCCACGTCTCGGAAACACCCAAAACATCAAAATCGAAATCCTCAATGACACTGCAAAGTTCCTCAAATCCTGTATTTAGTGACCGGATATTTACATGTCCTATCCTTGAAAGCAAGGTCTCCTGCTGGACTCGTTTCCCGATGGCCGAGCCTGAACACGGTCCACCGAGTCCGTTTCACCGATTTCAGAATAAAGCTCTGGGCCAGCACTAGATCCAGAGGAAACATTATTATTAGCTAAGAGAGTTTCTCCAACACAGATAGACAAGTTTAGAGCTGATGGCGCCGGCTCCCTCACCCCAGAGGCATCCTGAACGAGATTTTGGAAAATAAAATTCCCCAAATTTCGACTTCCAATACGATTTATATGTCTTCCATCACGAGCTAGATGGTGATAGCCAACAAACCGATGATGAGCCACAACAAACTCCACACCAAAATTGCTGCACATGAGGCTAAGCTGATCATTTAAAGAAGACAAAGCATAGGGATTGATGTCCCTGCGAGGAAGAATGCCACCGACAACTACCCTAGTGTCAGGAAAACTCCGTCTTGTCACACTCAACAGGTCCGCCATACTGTGCAGGGCAGCGCGCTTACCCCAACCACCATTGTATCCAGGCCCTCCGTTGTAACCATTTACAAGATCATTTGTTCCCACATGAAAGAATATACATTTTGGTTTCACCTGTACATAATTAATGATCTTTTTCTTGATGTTAAAAATCTTTGCCCCTGGATTTACATCTACCGTGGCACCATTGTCAGCACATCTCTTACCAGAGAACTTCAGTAAAGAATCTCCAATAACCAATGCGCCCGCCAAAGATCCTATTGACCTCTCGTACTTTGGAAGGTGTTGCTTTGAACTAGAGCTATTTACATTTTGCTTGTGCTTAGATCTAAGTTCACGATTTCCATGAAAAGACACTTTCTTATAACTACCTGTTTGTACATTTTTTATGTAGCTTTTCCGTTTTACCCACCAATTTCCACATGATGTTTTTACAGCTTGTTTATTTTTCTTCTCTGACAAAAGAGGTTCACTTAAAGCTAAATATCTATTTTCACAATTTATACTATTTTGCTTGTTAGAATTTTCTACAGTAGAACGAGGATTACGTCTACGTCTGGGTTTTACAAGGTGCCATTTACACTGGATTTCACTCTGCGCAGGAGCATTTTCAAGAGACTTACAACTTAAACTAGATGAACTATTTACAATATTTACAAGATTACAGTCGTCTTCAGATGACCGTTCAGACACAACAATGGGATCAAAAGACGTCACTAGACGACCACAGTCAACTACAGACTCCTTAATCATGCGCTCATCTTTCCCAGCAAAACTAAGATACCACTCACGAAAATTTAACTTGCCAGGAGTTCTTACTCTACAAAAACCATCATTGATTAATTTCGCATTTACCAAAACATTCAGTCCGCATTCAAATGAGTTCCTCTGTTGTGCACAGGGTAACTCGATAAATGTACTATTACCAAGACCAAGATTCTTGGCAACAGCCCTTGCAGAAGCAGCATTTTGATTAGTTAGTGAATCCAGGTGAAACACATTCCTTGCCGCAATATCCACAAAGATCAAGCTCCAGTGTAAACCTGAATCGTCAGTCAATGTTATAGGATTATTATTAATACATATAAAAGCATATTCTGAAGAATAAAATAACAATTCATTCAACATCGAGTTTACAATGTCTGAATCCCCATGCTTGATCAACTAACTCACAGTTGGGACTAGAAACAGAGGTTTACACATTTCCTCAGTATAACTAGATGAAAAAGTCTGGAAATAAAAATCGAGAATTTTATCGTCCAGCCACCTGCTGTTTAGCCACGATTTTTCATTAGCTTCTTTTTAATTGTATTTCCATGTTAGAGACAAGTTTAAAAGCTTCTGATCTGGACTTTAAACAGTTTTCTAATCTGTCATTGAGATCTAAAATTATAGATTCTTTTTCGCTTATTTTTATACATATTGCTTATTGTTTAAACATATTCAGTAAACTTCATCAAATATTCATTGTCAACCATTTTAAAAGTAAATTCTTTACTTTCAACAGGGCGTTGGATATATTCATCCCTAATGTTCAGTGCAACTTCCGAATAGAATTGAATACATTTATAAACGGCACAATTTATGCAACAACTATGCGATTTATATAATATTGCGATTATTTTATTATGATCCACAAATACCTCTTCAATTTTCACTCATGTGTATCCGTGATTTGTTCATGAAGTCTGATTGAACAAATCAGATACCGTATTCCTCTTTGTTTTATATTAACAAAAGCAAACTCTTATGGTATGTGTTACAAATTCGTAAAGTTGTAAAATTAAAACTTGGATGCTGTTGTTATTACTCTTCTTTGTTGTTGATAAATAAACTATAAATAAACATTTATTTTCAATCATTTACATTCATGTCTACAATAAATTACACTACTTTGTAAAATGATGGAATTAATAATATAAAGTTGTCGGGAGGAGTTATAACGACAATATAGACCAATTTTTAATTCCCTTACCAGCCGAGACATTCTATGTGGTCTCCTAGATGCATAAGAGGGACACCGCAGATGGCAAGAAGGGGTGAGCGGCGCCGGAGTGCAGTATAGACCTACATAGTACAGCCACGGCGGCTGGTGTAGATATTTTTTAGGAAAAATAATACAATTTTAATAATTTTAAAAATTCGACTCAAGCACACAATAAAACTGTCTTTTGTATTTTTTAATGTCACAGTTACCATCATATTCATAAGATGGGAACTTATGTATACACTTTAATTCAATTTTTATAAATTGCAATAACCTAACTTACTTTTGTTAAAAATTTAATCACAAGTAAATACTCACCGGCCTTCGAACTCGGATTTCTCACTTGCCTGGTGAGTACGTTACCACTTTTCTTAGAGCCTAATCCAATGGTTTTATATTATGCCGTTTTTGTCTAATATGTGTTTAAATTACCAAAATAACATAAAGTATATAGCACCAATAGTACGTGACTGCAACATAATTGTACAGTGAGGACGTCGTGTAGTCAACGATGAGTTTTAAGAAAGAGATACAAAAATGTACAAAGACATAATACATTTAGTTCTTGGCATTCATGTATTAAAAGCTAAAATAAAAATTTGAAATAAAACATAAACCTTACCTATGAAATGGGTAATGTTTCGTATTATTATCAGTGATAGCAAATTCTTAGAATACATAACATAAAATAAGTGTTATTATTTAAAATTGTTATAAACGATTAACACTTTCTATGTTTCACTTCTGTAAATAATTCGGTCTCACTTTAATCTGAGACTTGTCTGATAACATAGTCTAAAGTTTAATAGGTTAAAGTATAGGTCTGTCTGTCTGTCTGCATTAACGAAAACTAAAAACATGAACTGATTTGATGTTGTGCATAAAGCTTCATTTTTATATACAAAATTTCTATGTTGGTGTGTTTCACCATTGCATTTCGCTGAGCGTTAGCAAATCTTTTTAGATTAATGTTTGGAGTAACTAATGAATTATTGATAGATTAATTAGAAAACGAACTGGGTAAAGCATGTGATATTTTAATTTTTGGCATAGTAATACAAGTAGACTGGCAATTGAGGTGTATGAAAACACTCCACTAAAATAAACAAATGACGTAGACAATACATTGAACTGAAGAGCAAATTGATGAGTAAACTATGACGTAACCAAAGTCTGCTAGGCTGAGAGGATTGCTTGAGCAGGACAAACTTTACCAATATATCTATGTTATAACTGAGTGCGGACTCATTTGCGCATGCGAAATTTACTAGAGTGTAGTGACAAGAGTAATTACATTTTGTATAGTAATTAAATAATAATATAAAGTAAAAACTCTTGATTTTTTTTTTATTATACATACACACCGGCTCTTGTCGATAATTAACCCTAGCTTCCAGTATTTGCTAATTTTACCTCCCTTGAACTTATAAATAATATTACTTTAATTATAGGGATATGTAAATATAAATGTTTATAAAATGTAAAGAGTAACTTTGTTGGCTATTTTAGCTTACTAAAATATGGATTATATTGATTGTTAATCATTATTTTCATTTCGCACATCAGGCAAACTTTCGAGTTATATAATCTGGATATCTTAAGCGGTGTTTGAATTAAAATTTAAATTCATTTTAGTAACGATTGTCGTTTGGAAACCTCTTTAGTCTATATTAGTAAGGTTTACTATACATTTTATTTGTAACTGTTTCATTGGTCTTATCGTGGTATTTCGTATACATTTTATCTGAATTTTTTGACATTCCAATGTATATAAATATATTAATTCACTCTTTTGTAAATGTTTATATTGAATTATAATTTGAATTAGTTTGTATTTCATTACTATTTTTCATTAACTACTATATATTGTCAAGTGTAGTTTATATTGAGTTACTACAAACGTTTTTGTAAAATTAAACTTTGCAATTAAATGATGACAAAGGAAAGCAAACTTAGACTTCCCGGCGGATATTGTTTGAATGTAAAGTGCCTCATTTCCTTCCTAATTTCTCGAATCAGTTAGCTCAGAAGCTTCTTCGTATGAACGTGCATCATTCGTCACAGTGAATAGGCTAGGAACTTGCTACAAACATTTTTATACAAAAATTGTAGTAAAATAATGATTTTTCCTCTCAAACAGCAAACTTCTAATGTATTAATTTTAAACTTACTAATAATAATAAAATTCCAACGGGTCCATTTCAAAAAGTTGAATTTCATAACGTAATTATAAAAAATATGTCAGTTCTCTTCTTCTTAAACATTCCAGTTTACAATTGTTAAGTATTTATTTGAAACTAATTAAATGTGAAGCTCTTTGAAAACTAAAAGGAAAGTATGTTAAATGTCATAAATGTTTCACTCCTACGTTCAAATCATTTTTGTGTTATTGCAAAGTGTTTCGGAGATATAGCAGTGAAATGTGTTACACTTTTCCCCTCTTTTTAATCTCTCAAACTTTCTTAAAAATTAGAAAAAAACTGAAAGTTTTTAAGTAAATCTCCTGTATAGAAACTATAAGTCAGGTAAAAAAGGATAGGTGGTATAGATTGGTTCAGAAGTCTTCCCTAGTGTTTATGGAGATTAATAAAGACATTATTAGTTGAAACTATAGTATTAGTTTATGGTAACGTAAATTCAGTAGAGGGATACTGTATGTTACTTATATTAAAACTTAATTATTACATGCTTGGTTGCATTTTATAAAGACTCCACAAATATTTAAATATATAATATATATTTACTGGTTGTAGTTAGAGGTGTATTGGGCATTCACTATGCGTTTCATTTTGTTTCGTTTGTTTGTTTAAAGGTTTCATGTAATCCAAATATCGCAAATTCTTTTTTTAATTTCTTAAAATTAACTTTTGCAGTGTAGCTCCTTGGTTGAACTTGGTTGGCTACAGCTACTATAGAGTGAAACGCCTGCAATTATGTGTGACAAGCTCTACAAAAGTCTGGAACAGTCTGTATACTTGACGTTGTGAAAATTGTCATTTTTAACTCACATTAAAAATTAAAATGAGGGAATATTAGTATAGTACAATTACCAGTCAGTATTGAAAATTAATGAGCAAGAAAAATCAATTTCTGCATTAGGCAAAGTTTTTTATACTTTCGGTGATTTCAATATTGGTGTTTTATACCTAGAAACCTGCCCTAGTTCATAAAGAAGCCGAATTTTGGTTTATCCTCTTATCCTTTACTGCCATAAATGAAGGTGGTTTGTATTTTCATAAAAACCTATGCAAATATAAAACATCTTTAGACTGAAAAGTCTTAACACATTCATTGATATATGTGAAAATATATTTATACTGATAGGCTCCTAAAACAAATTCGAAAGTTTTTATATCAGACTATAAAAATTGTTAGTAACAGTAGGTGACTAGTGTAAGTAAAAACTGGTAGAAAATAAATTAACAGAAGAAGTAAGGTATTATTTAAGAGAATAGGTGGCATTATTTATACTTGATGAACTCCAGAAGTAAACTGGCAAAGCATCCAAGAAATATAAGTTATTCCAGTTCTAGATTCGATTACACTAAGGACGCACACTTACATTTAATTTGACCTATTTTAATGCAATAGAATGAATACTATTAATTTCTTAGTTTATCTAGAATATGATTAATTATTTATTAGATGACTAAATATACCATAAGTATAGCAACCAGACTCAGTGGCTCTCAAGAGTGTGCGCAATGGAAAGGAAATAGCTGAGGAAGTGTTGTTGCAGCTACGACTGATACCAAACTGCAAGGACAGATATTTGAATTTTCCAAAAATATTATAGGAGATGTTGTAAGAATTGTGTCAACACCTTTAGATACATTTTTAGTAATTAAAATGGGCATGTAACCATTCGGATAGGTTTCATTCTGGGTTTTGGTTTTGAAGCATTGGAATGGTTGGGTTGATGATATATTGGATATATTTGCCTAGTAATTAGAGCGTTGAAAATATATGTCAAAATCGTTGCAAAATCACGAATGATCCCATTTTAATCACTGAACTTAAATCTTGAAAAAATCTTCCATTTTATTATTTTTCATAGTTAATAGATTTTATAGCCTGAGCAATGTGAAATTAATGGCAAAGAGAGTTCATGTTTGGAATTACACTATCCTAAATTATTTTATGAGCAACCAAATAATGTGAGAGTTTTTCTTGTGTGTGTGTGTGTGTGTGTGTGTGTGTGTGTGTGTGTGTGTGTGTGTGTGTGTGTGTGTGTGTGTGTGTGTGTGTGTGTGTGTGTGTGTTTTATGTTGATTTTCTATATAATTGGGGTGTGGATGACACAGAAAATTCATGGGTGAAGAAAAGTTTAAAATTACATAATTAAGAACTGATACTATATTTAATTATTTTTAAACGTCATTGCGGTGCATTTGTAACACCATAAAATCATATTAATCTCAAACAACAAATGTACAGGTAAGGATAATATAACTAATTATTTTTGTAATATTTTACGTGAATTTATAAGAACTTATAACAAGTTAAAAATATACTTCAAAACTTACTACAAACTTTAGCTATTTTGTAGAAACAATTATGATAGGAAAATAAGAATTTGCTTTGCAAATTACACCGCAACAAGTCAAAGTCACCAACAAACAAAGTCCAGTCATAGGGAGGAGCTGTTTTCAAAATGGAGAGAGAATAAATGTCAATCCATCCAGTTACAAAAAAAGTATAGAATATGTTATACACAAGTTTCCACAAACATAAAATCGAATTACTCGAGTATAGTAATAGAGAAATTAAAAAATATCCAAATGAAAAGCAAATTTTAAAATTTAATTTTGCAATTTTACAATTAAAGCAATTTAGGTTTTTTAATGGTTTCAAGAAAATATAAAAGACTATTATTGTGTCACGAAAAAAGATCATTTAATTACAAATTCAATGGGAGTGGAGGGGATATATGCCTGGAGACTAGACTCCTAGTAACAGGTATCCAGTTCACATTAATAAGGTAATATTGTAATTAAGAGCAACGACCCATTGCCTCATTAAACCATAGAAGCTCCATGTTACGTCAATCTCATCCCCACTGTGTTATCTAGCTTAATAGATACCATGAGGTATATATGATGCTATTGCCACGTAATTCCAATAAACACACTCCAATGCTGTCATATACTGATAGTGATTTACAATTGGTAACCACCTTCCACGTTAGATTTACTGGGTTACGAATTTTCGACATGGATTCTGATACCTGTTTAATTTAGTGCCTTGGGCTGTTGATATTTGTCTGAAAAATTAGAATGGACCAGGTTACCAGGTCATGTCAGAAATTAAGTGTCTTACAGGACTTTTATACTTTCTTTCACCTATCTTATAATTCATCTCGGTTTTTTATCCTACTTTAAAGTCTTTTTCAACTGGATTAAATGGTTGGTTACTGTGCTACATTACATTTTTAATAAAATATGAAAACATCTGATCAACTGAGTTAAAACGATAAGAAGATAGGTAGGTAGAAAAATGGTTTATTTCCAAGAATATATAAACCTACATACATTTGAAAATTTCAAGTTAGCCTTTTACAATACTCACTAAGCGGCTAAAAAATAAAACAGTTTCAATTTAAGCAGTAGTTAGATAATATTATTAATATAATTTAAATATGAGTTATTAAGTTATTATGTAACACAAAATTATTCAACATTCATGGTTAAAAAGGAATGCTGTGAGAAACAACGGTCTAAATAATTGAATGAGTGAAATAAACATCAGCTATAGAACATCTATAAACCTCTCATAATGGTTGGTTTATGACGCACGAGGGAAAACACATCAGTTCTTTGGATAAAACCATTCACTTCAAATAACACTTCTATTGACAAAATTAATTTATTGCATAGAAATTATATATTAATAAAAATCATTTTTAATCTTTTTTGTAAAGGGATATCTTCCAAAAGAGCCGGTAAATCATTTTTCAGAAATTGTTCGTACATATTTCCTGTAAGGTTTCCTTCAAAAAACGAATGGTCCTAGAATTTTGTCATTAATAACGCTTATTTCAGATATCTTAAAAATTACTGCAGCTAGAGGTCTAGTACCAATTTTAATCAATTTTTCAGTTCAATTTGCATAATATACATTAAATTTTACGTTCTGGGTAACGCCCAAAATAATTTAATAGGGTTTCCTTTTAACGGTGACACTGAAATCTGGGCGAAATCTTTCACCCTGTATAGCTCGCTAACTAAGCGTTTCTGGACCTATGTGTATATGAACTTTTTTCATTATTTTCACCGTAAGAACAAGTCCTGACAGTTTCTCCGTGGGACACCCTGTATATACTGTAGCTAGTAGAAATGGATTTTCACACAACATATCAACGCTCTAAGTTAACTCATTCAAAAGGTAGAGTTTATTACACATGGACACAAAAAATTAGAGAAATAGGTTTTAATCATTTGGTTGTACAGAGACTGCGTTACACGCTTCTTCAATAAACCTCCTACTTACAACGAATCAATGTTTTATTCCAAGTTCGCTTTTGTCGGCAAAACCATGCAAATGCCATAAATAAACACTGTCTTGATTTTTGGGTGGACATTGGTATTCCCTCTATTTATGACCAATATTTTAAGAGTACCCAACGCTAGTATAAATTTCTTAGCTATGTAAATCAGTTAGTTTGTTGTTTTAGACTGTTATTCAGCTTTAACTGATTTTGAAAAATGCTCATGTTTATTATCAGCAGTATAGTATATTTGACTGTGTTAAAAGTTTCCGTTACTTTATCTTTGTACATTACAAGCAATATCTAGGAAACATTAAAAAAATGCATAAAACCTCAACCAATACAATTCGTACACCCACCATGACACTAAAGTCTAGGCAGGTATTTACTATACATAACGGCAGCAAGGTAAAAAATATTTACATTCCACCAGATGACCACCAGTGGAGAGAATCGGCAGGAACACATGAACAGGTATACCAACTTTCACAAAAAGCGCAACAGTACAAGCAAACTCAGACAACGACTGCCCATAATCGATGGTACAATACTGCAGACTTCAAGAGATGGAAAGTGGTAAACATTATTAGATTAAGATTTGGATATGCCAGGGTAAATTCTGGACTATATAACATTAAAAAATATTTCACAACTTTATATCTAAGCTGTTCGCAAGGCCAAAGGGATCGCATGATGTTACAATGCCCAGCTTACGAGTTTGCAAGAGATCAGCGTTTCAAGATTTAACAAAATTATCTAATGTTAATGTAATATAATTAATAAAATTAGAAGAAACAATTGTATAAAAAGAAATAAACAAATATCTCATAACCATTAACAAACACATTTAAATTAAAATCAGCATAACGCAAAACATTTATGTATCCTGGTTTTTTGGGCTTTATTTCCATTGTCCATATTTCGGATTAGGAATGTCTGAAGGACCCCTGGCGAGAATCTATGATCCCTAAAATCCAACAATAGAATCCTGTAACGTTCCCACAATTGTTTATTAAGAAATACAACCAGAGTAGGTACTATACAACCATATATGTTTATGCCATCAACCTTAAAACCAATTAAACAAAACCATAAATATTAAGAGTATCACAGTTCATATGACAAAAGTTTAACAAACCTAACACAGGGAACTACGAGGCTGCATGGGAAAAAAACCCGTGCCTTTTATAAATAAACATAAATCTTTTATAAATAAAAAAGTCTAGGACCAAAGTAAGGCCGAAGAGTAGCTGCATTTTGTGCCTTCCTCTTTTTAAAACGCATGTCTATGTATTAAGTCTTTTACACTTGCGGAAAAGAATATTTTCAATCTTCGAAACCTAGTGTAATTTTTAACATATAACGATGTCAAAGTTATGTTAATATCGTTTCAATACAAGGTTTAATGTAAATAGTGTGCAACGTTTTTAACGTATTTTAATCATTTAGTATACTTTTACGATAAGTTAATCTTATAAATGTATTGGTCTCATCATCAATCTAGTTTTTTAATTGTGTTCTATAAGAGTTGCCATCAAAATATAATAGCTAATTATTAAATACTCCTACACAGTTATTATAGTTTTTCTACTCAAAACCATATTATAAAAAATTATCCGAATTATACCTTCTTGAATACCTTGCAGTTTACAAAGGGAACGGTATGTATTTTAAAATTCTGTGTTTGAATTAGTTCTTAAACTATCCAGGTCTCAGTTATTCTTCTTGGACAAACCAGGCAAATGTTAAAATCTGTGTTATAGAAATCCTCCCAAGCCTGGTTTCATGACACTTAAACTGAGACTTGAGCTTCATAGTAATATGAGCTTAAAAATATCTTAGAGACATTTCGTAGTTTAAACTACGTGATAAGTGAGAAGCCTATCATTATAGCGCAGTTTGGAAATACAATTACTGCATACGAATCGTTATAAATTATTATAAATATTAATTAGTATTAAAAATTATATTTTATTGAAAATAGAACAATACCTTGTCTCTCCCCTTAGAAAGGACTGCAAGTTAATAGTGAAATCCAATATATCTCATGTTAATGAGGGTTGGGGCTAATGGCCAACATTTTTTGCCAAGAGACGACGTCAGTAATATGCTGCGATCGTCGCGTCGTCAGTGTTAACTGCTTGATTAGACTTACTGAAAGGACATCACCGACCACACCATAATACTTCTCCAATCAATGGATGTTTTTTTAATGAACGAAATATCTTTTGATTTTTATTTAAATAACTGACCTTATTTTTAATGAGTTAAATTAAGCATGGTTTATACAAATCTGCATTTTGCAGTTACCTCAGTAGTAAAAGTAAGGAAATTAGATTTGACATCAACCCATTTACTACATCCAATCTCTCTTCCGTATTTATTTTATTTAATATTATATAGCATGATTTAATAATTGTAATATAAATCGTTACATCTGAAACGTGTTCTTAAATAAATTTTGTGTATAGTATAGTCCAATGTTCTATGCCCACATCTACAAAGAAGGCAGTAATAACGTCCAGTTCACGTACTACAGATGACGGTACACTTAGTTGACTCGTACTTACAACACCACGTGATCAGAAACCTGGTACGCAGTCCTTAATACTTTTATATAGGAACGGAATTTTGGCCGTTATGAATACAAATTTATTAATTACATACTTCTGGTTGATATCCTAATAGATTTAATGCACAATTTAATGTTCAATTTGATGTCAAATAGACCAAAATCATGCATTTACTGATAAAATGATAACAAAAAGTAATTTCGAATTAGAAATATACAAATAACAAGGGGTAGTTTCTTCCTGCATATGTTGAGTAAATGAGTTTCTGTAAACGGTTGTTGACCAACCCTTGTAATAATAAATTAATACAGTAATAGTAATAAATAAAGTAACATTGATAAATAGTTGTTAATTTAGGACATATGATACGTAACATTAAAGCGTATTTTCCTAAAATAAATATTTGATATAGTACTTTTTCTTAATGATATAACTTAATGTAGGATAACTTAGAAGTGATAAAAGGATTATAATAAAAACTTTATACGTTCAGATTCCTTATTTTGGGACACAACTCATCAAAGAATAACGCTTAACTGATGTAATAATTAAGTATGATTTAGTAGTATACTCTATTTAAGATTCAATAAAAAAAAACACTTGAAAGAAAATTGTTTCAAATTGGACATTAACCATCTATACATACGTCTTATCTGGATTCATTGTGAACGTAAGGTTGGATACTATTGCTTAATATGATATTTATCATAGGAAAGCTCCCAATAGTGCGATTAAAACACGTAATAAAGTAAAGAAAGAGAGAAGGGGGAGAAAGAGAGAGAGAGATAGTGAGAGAGAGAGAGAGAGAGAGAGAGAGAGAGAGGAGAGAGAGAGATTGTTACCCTATAACAATAAATATTCTAGGCCATTTAATACCCATAAAATTTTAAAACATTATTGTATGTAATTAAGATGTTTTTAAATTTATTGTTTGGTAAAAAAAATACTGTTGGTACTGGCTATAAATTCTCATTCAATGGCATGAAAAGTTAACCACTACTTAAAATGTAAAAAGAATTCCAGAATGATCGGCTACTATGGAACAGAAGAGCCAGATGTGACGACATTTCCCTACCAAATCTGTACGTGCTATGCTAAACTGTGGTATCCGTTTGCTGCTGATGGTTCTGTACTCTGACTAGAATATTTCAAGCTCGCATTGTCTTAGTTGGCAATGTAACACTGTAAAAGTGCCGCTTTAATCATTATATTTTGTTTCTCGTTTTGCCTTAAACCTACGAATACGTCCGGCTCATTTATTATTAAAAAAAACCTTCGCTTTTCTTAGTAAAAAACTATAGAAATAAAACTAGGGTCCTTTCAGATGTAAGCTACAAGTTATTATTAGATATATAAAACTTAACCTATACAAATTAATAAAGTGGTTAATACAATTTTGCCTAAGTAAGAGTATATTTAATAATGAACATTTTGTATTTGCCTGTTTAAATTAGTAACAGGTCTGAACTGAACATTAGAAGAAATCCCAACATCGTTGTTATTCCATTAGGATGTAAGCTGAAATTAAAGTCTCAAAGCTGCAAAATTTTCCCAAAACTAGTCGATTCTAATTCATTCCTATTTTACCCTCTCTAATCCTCTTTAGGTCCTTGCTGAATGTATTTTAAATATGTAACACGATTGCTACGTTGAAGCCAAGCATTTCACGAGTAGAAGGCTTCAATTACAATGTGTGAGGCAGCATTTTTATATGTATGTTGGAAGCTAAAACCCAACTAGAGCAACCATATTTTTTTCTAAACAACGAATTGCGTACGGCTTACAAGTTACCTTTATAAAGTGCAATATTAAAATAATATATGGAAACAAAATAATTTTAGTTTTTACATAAAAAATATTGTAATTTAAGTTTTCCATGTTGTAAATGAAATAAAATTTCAAATTATTCCAAATTTAAATAAAACTAATGATTAACATTACACTAGGGGATTTTAATTAGGCTTCATAAATATTATATTATTTATTTATAAATTAAAAATTGCATCATCTTAATTTGAAACATGTATTAAAATATTTTTTACAAAAATTATCAAATCCTACTTCACAGTAAGTCGTATACAGATTCCAGTAAGGCTTCACATGTCCACGGGTCTTGTATTCCCTCTTTTTATTCAGTGTTTAGTGAAAAGTCTAAAAATCTACCACTGTCTCATATTGTTTTATAGACTTATTACTTGACTTATTATGTTTATTTTCCTTCTAATAAGTGCAGTAAATATCCTACAGGTTGTGGTTCGCAAGTCACCATTGAGCCACTTCTGCATGCACACACTGGCACACATCTGCACACATCTACTATCATCCATGCCCAAACAAGAAAATTTCCAATCCGTCTCAAAATTCAAAATTTATTACATTAGTAAGGTCATATAGTTTATCCTTGAAGAATGTAAACAATATTAGTCCTTTTGGTTACTTATTTCGCCCCTATATGGCGAATATTAGCTTAAATTAGTAGTGTTTGCTCAAGAACGTTTGGCTTACAATCATAATTTTGTTCGTAGTGAAATAAGTTGGTTAGCTTAGTACCAATATTTGCTTAATTTCTCTACATAATAATAATAATAATTCTTTTTTTTGTCAAAAATACAGAATATACATTTTGCATATACATCTTCATGCATAATAAAATACATACATACATCTACATAGTATAAATCAAAATAAATGTTCTTACATTAAGTAACTACAATATGTTCAATTAAGATGCAAAAACAGTCTCAATAAAATATAATATAACTTAAAAAAAACTGTATTTAAGACAAGACAAATAGGAACCCCATAGGTAAAACCAGTATTGGGATCTCCATCACTTAACTAAAACAAAAAATCGGCTAGCAGCGACACGCAACACGTATTAGGGAAAAAATTAACTTTACTCAAAAAATAATCTCTGTTTAATAACTCTGTGCTTTAAATTACACAACTAAATTTATCCCTTCAAAAAAGTAAACTGTACAACAACAAATCTACACTATAATTCTACACAAATTCTACTCCCATTTAAATTGTGACATTTAACCAGTTGTCCATATTTCGTTGCTCAAAAAACCAAATTTTTAGATATTTCAAAAACTCATTTAGTTTTGTATTTTGTAAATTGGTTTATTTTCGGAGTTATTAAATTAAACAAACGCGGTGCCACACTAGTATAAAACTTTTCATGTACTGTTAAATGAGACTTTGGCACAAACACTACTTGAACAATAATATATAATTGTTTAAGGTATTAGTAGTGAAATTCAACCTATAGCCTCACACATTTATTCCAATAATACTAATTACTACTCGTAGTGCTATTATTCATTATGCCTGATAGCAGCTATAAACCAGGAAGTTAAACGGTTAATGTTGACACGGAGAACCAGGATGAACCGTATAAAACGTCAAGCCTGAGCTGTTTGACTTCTGTATTTAAACAATCTTCAGAAACATGCCTGTAATGACTAACTGAGTGATTCATCATCACTCAGTAAAAGACCGCCAAATAATACAAACGAATTTATATATATATATATATGTTTTATATATATATATATTTATTTATTTATATACACATACATTACAAAAAAGCACTATTTTAATGATTCTTTTAATAATAATTATTATTGTTTTTCAAATATTAAATTAAAGAGCAAAATGTTATAAAAATTTTAATTATACGTAAACGTTAATTTTCTTTTATGATAATATATCTATATTTGTATAATAAGTGTCAATTTTAAACATTAATTCGAAATAAGTATCGTTGCCGGTTGTTTGAACGTTATATGCTGAAGGATCTGTCGCTCACTAGAGGTTTTTGGGCTTATGCAAACTTTACCAATATACTGATGTCAGTAGGTCTGATGTGAGGAGAGCGTGTATTGCTTAAATCATCAATATTACCTAACTAAACCTGACTTTAATCAGGCTAATAAACTTTTAATGATTGGAATTCACTTAGGCATATTCGGAAGGGTCATATGGCAAATATTTGTGCATTAATAATGTTCCATAGAATGTAACAAATCTTCTGAAACTATATATGGCATATATAAAATAAATTCAGAGGCATTATGACTCCTAATATATTTCATTCAGGAACAATTATGTATAGCAACAATATATTAATTGACTGTATTTTTTCTTAGTCTTATGACTTGTTCATTAAACTAATATAACACTTCATATCGTAGTTTCAAATTGTGAAATGTCTGATATTTATGTTCAATATTTCGCATTAGTATTTATTAAATAATTTTATAACATAAACTCAAATATATTACTAAGCTGATAAGCCTCATTACGATGACCCGCATTTCGACACGATAATTGAACCAATTAGCGCTAATTAACGCTTCAGTCGATAGGAGATTTTTGCTGGGTTGGGAAGAGCAGGCGTACCTTTACCAATACTTAGTTAACAATTTGGATGTACGGTTAGTCAGTATAAAATATTTAATCAGAATTACATTTTTAATTTCTTTATAAATTGAGATGAGAGTAAAAACTGAATTTTGAATTGGTCCATCTTCATTGTTGATAAGTTTTTCTTGATTTGTGACAATGTAAAATGTTTCCCAAGCATTTAAGTGTATTGTGTTAGTAACTTCTTTTAATAATCGTAAATTTTTATTAGAGATGGTGTGTCCAGATTCAATACAGTGATTCGCCACAGCAGATTTTTTATTTCTTTCATATTTTATATGTGCAAGGTGTTCTTTGAATCGTGTCTTGAAATGGTTATAATTAAATTTATAACACTGATTTGTTCTGAACTATCTGTGACTAAGACTGGAAATCCTTGATTGATTGTAAATGGATGCCACCTTAGCAGATTCGCTACTGGAAAGGACTTCTTAGAAAACATTACATTTCCACCGGGGAAAAACTGGAATCCTAAGATATGCAAAGTTTGCTCTATAAGGAGTTCAATGGAAAGTAGGAAAGTCAAGAGGAAGGACACCTCCTTCTGGTGTTGTGAATAAAAATTCTCTTTGTGTAAAAACTGCGTGATTTAAAGTATAATACAAAAAAGAAACATTTTCAGCATCAATAAAATTTTACATATCTAAAGAAATATAAAAAAACTATTTTAAAATGGAATTGTTTGCTTTATTTGTATAGAAACTTCGATGATATTTTTTTTCAAACAGTTTATTACACTCTATATTAAACTATTATATAATTATGACAACAATAAAAAATAAATATTAACTCCTTCATCGCGATAAAGAAGAAGACTTCAACTTTCTTGCACGATATTAAATTATACACACCGATTAATATCAGTACATTAATTTGAGTGGAGAAGGGCGCGGAGAGTATTAAAAGTTCTCCAGTTTTTAAAATGACCTACTGCTCTCCCCGCTCAACCAAGTACAGCCTACACCAAAATTACCGCGCCACTAAGAGTAGGTAGAGACCTTGCCCTTGACGAGGCTACGCAATGGAACTACATTGTTTGGTCTGTACTATGCGCTTTGTATTATCCAAAAATTTATTTAAAAGGAACTGAACCAATCACAACAACTCGTCACGAACCAATCTTTCAAGTTATTTTTCTACACGTTACTTTGTTCTATATATAAATAACATAAATTAATTATCGTTTACAGATTGTATATTCAAGATCTTAATATATAGAATTTGTTTAATTTGTCTCATCTTTAATAACTAAACGTGCTCGCAATTAAGACACTAATGAAAGCTTGACTTTATGATACAAATAAAACAAAATCAATATAACTAGCTGTTACACAAATACGAAATATACTCTAGTAACTTCAGAATTGTGAAACAGACAGTTTGGTTTATTGAAGCTTATACAACCTTTGATCGCTCCAGTTACTGACAAAACTCATAGAGTTCGGAAAGTGATACAATGCTAGTCAGATATAGCAGGAGTAGCTAGGTTCATTATCTGCTACAAAGCTGACAGTTCGCCTGTTGCATGAATGCCTTTATAGTTCCAGATATGACAATAACATACCTCCTCTCCGTTACCTTATTTTCTATATTTATTATCAGTAAATATTAAATTTAAAAGTATTATGATTTTAGTAATCTCGATAAAATTGTAAACTTAATGCCCAAATTTCTTTCCTAGAAGTGTGGGCCAATTATCCTGTTTCCATTTATGCCACACTACATATTCAGCATAAAATTGTTTGATTGTCTACTAGAGGTATTCGTGGATAATGTGGATTTTGAAGGACCAATAACGCATGTTATCGCAACTAACCGCGCCGTTACTTTGTAATGTCGCCTCATCACACCAGGGAACATCATATAGTGAAGTCAAAGTTTCCATTTATTCTGTCGTGGGCCCATAAATAAAATTTTATACACTGTAGACAGTAATATTCGCTATGCTATTGGTGTAAAAATATCTTGTAGGGGTGCATCTTGTTTTCGTGAAGTATTCTGAAAACTGTAGTTCGACTCAGCCCAGAGTACGTCACTATTCTTAGTTTTGTAGAGCTAAAAAAATTGGTAATGTTTTCCTTCTAACAGGTCTTAAGCCTTACAACTGGTCTTTGCCATCTTACCTTTGTTTTGATTACAGTCCATATTTACAGTTTCTTAAACAAGATTATAAATAACTTACGTGAGTATTAATGTCTTTCAGTACAGCTTTTAGCATACAAAAACTACCATACTTGTGAAGTGAAGTGTTGCTACCTAAAACCACCAACATATCAAAAACTTCCGTACTGGTATATGCCATTGTAAATTTTAAACAAATGAAATTACAAACGAAACAAAACTACTATTAATTTACGGTGAGTAAGTTTCAGAACTGAGTAACAATCATCAAATATAATGCTACTTAGTTATTCTTTGCTTGTTCAGTGCGGAATTTCCTGTTTTTAAAATTAGTACGCTTGGTTAAGTTTGACAACATTGCCAAAACCTGTATTATTTCATTGTTTTACTAGAAGGACAATGCAGGTCATAACAGGATATAAAAGTTCACAGTCAAATTACAAAGAAGCTTAAAGAACATGTGGATAGTGACGATAAACATAATAACATGAAGATGAGGAAACTTGCCTTGCATTCTCATGGTCAGATATTAAATTTGAAAAAGTGGAATTTTATGAGAGGATGATAAGTGTTAGAGGACCTGCAAAATTTCCACGAGTTTTATAATGACAATGTTTAGAGAGTGTTGAATTATTAGATAAACTTATTTAAAAACAAATAGGAACAGATCAATAGAAATTGTTATATTTCCCTACAGAACCAAAACCGCTTGAGATAAAACCAAAGTGAAGATCAAAAAACTTGTTTTCTTTCTACTTTTAACTAGTTGTATAATAAAACATTCGGCTCTATTTACAGCTTTTGGTAATAAGCATTGTTTAATTTTTTAATTTCTAATAATTTTTTATTACCAACATTGTTTTATAACTGAAATTTGCTGGTATTTTCTGTAAACCAAGCGAGTTCAACTATTTAGGGTAATATTTGAAGTTTCTTAATTTATCCAACAAAGTAACTAAGAAAAGTTGTTAAAGCTGTTTTATATGTTTTAAAATCCTGTACATTTACATGAAGATTTTTTTTAATTATATGTACTAAGACCCCTTTAAAATGAGGTAAAATCACGCCCTAACTTTATATCAAAGATATTCCAAAATCACCCCTATACCGCCCTAAAATAACTCGTAATTTTGGGGGGGGGGGAAAATAATTTTATCGAATAGTTTGGCCAAAGTAAGGAAGGCTCAGTTGAAACAGATTTTGGGTCTTAAATAGTTATACCGATACAATAAGTGGCACAGGAGATCTGGTTCAACCTGTTTAAGTTGTGTGAAAACCACAGCTGTAGGTTTTTATTTATTGGAATGTTGGCATGAATGGTTGGATAAAAATTTTAGTTGGACTTGTTCGAGGAAAATATACAAACTATCCGTTTCATGTGTTTGTAAATTCTTTAATGTGAGAAAATTTTGATTACACAAATTTCAGTTGCCTTATTAATTTCATTATTCTACTATTTGTATTCGTAACCTCAAGATAAACTCTATGATTTTACAATTTTTTTATACGCAGTAATGAAAATCACCAACAGTCTGTTTCTATGGATGTTACAAAGAAAATTATTGAATTAACAATAGAATTAACAAAATTAACAGAACATATATTCTCTACGCATACCTTTCATAAGATTTGTGAAGGAATTTCTCTTTGTGTTCTTCCGTATTTATTGTGGCGTATGCTCTATTTAAAACTAAATAAGTAAATGAAGTTAAAACTTTCTCTAGGTTGAGTCAAAACTACAATCAATAAATAAATGTGTAATCAGACATCCATCTATATAAATGCATATTAAAGTAATCAATGACAAAATAAATTAATTCAAATGAATAGTAAATATATGATAATTGAGGTTGTTTCAGGTTTGTAGTTAGAAAATAACTTTTAATTTGATCATTCCCTTACATGTTTTGATTAAAATAGCAATAACATTTAGTTTTAGTAAAATATTTAAATTTAAAGTTTTTTTATTTGAGATTATATTTTAATTTTCTAAAATCTGTTTTAGAATACCATAGCTTCTAACCTATAGTATTCCTTCCATAAATTAAAAGTAATAAATATTTTCATTTAAATTAAAAATAAATTTAATGTGTAAATTTTAAATTTAAGATGCAAGAGGTTTGTTCCTCATTTATTGAGCAAGTTTTTTAGAACCGAGGATACATTTAATTTTGTCAAAGAAAAGGGTTCAGTTTCATATTTATTGCAGGAATATTAAAATGAAATTGAGCCAGCGCTGTGCAAACTAATTTGGTTTATTGCTGAACAGCTCTCGTTTTATAAGTCTTTAGGCAGTAATGACGAACTATTCTATAGAAGCTGGACGACGTGTGCTGGATTGAATCAAACTTTATTAGATTCCATTTTCCGTATACACAGGAGTAATTGAGATAATTATTTCTTTACTAGAGTAGAACATAGACAAATAAAATTTATATTGTACATTACTTCAACAAACCAACAGGCAGAGATATTTTATATTATATATATATATATATATATATATATATATATATATATATATATATATATATAATATATATATAATATAAAATAAAATCTAGAAATAGATATATATATATATATATATATATGATATTCTATTTCTAGAATATCATATATATCATTTATATAACACACCAAGATTTAAAGAAAACTGTCGTGACTCATGGCATAAATCACAATAAAACTTTTGAAAATACATATTCAGTCAAACCTATCCGGCAAGTACATACAAATTCAAACCCAATTTACCTAATAACATTAGAACAAGCACACCAATTGGTTTTAAAGACCAAAATTCCACATGGACTCAACATCAGACAACTTATCCAAAAACGTCTAAAATTGAAATCAACATGTTTAACAATTGTTTAGTTCATGTCATCTGTATTTATTATTATTATTTATTCACTGATTATTTACTTTCGTTTGTACTGTTTTATTTTATATTTTTATATTTTTCGCAATTTTTGCACCTGAAGACGGTTTTTCACCGAAATATAGTGCCAATGTTTTAAAAAACACTTTGTTTTAATTGTACAGTAATATACAAAAATAATATATATATATATATATATATATCAACAATGTAAAAAACGAGAAAATTTTAGATAGTGCAAATATGTATAATTAATTATAAATAGTTAAATCTCGTGTGTGGGAGGAAACACTAATTATTTCGGAAGAAAAGAGTTTTTATTCTCTGAAACAGCAATTAACTGACAAATTATCACAACTATAATATTCTACTTGTAATCTTGGATGTTGGGTAACAGTTTGATAGTTATTCTTATTTAGAATCTTTACAGTTAAATGTAACAATACGAGTTTTACTCTGTCATAAGCGACTAGCGCTTACTCTTGGCTTTGGCCCAATTTCCCATTGAGTAACATATATGGATGTCCTTTTGAAATATTTTGATAAACAGCCCTGAATGTAAGAGTGGTCAGTGAAAGATATTGCAGTCTCCTAATCCACTTTTGATTAATTGGAATTTGAATTTAAGTTTTTGGGTCCTAAATTCGGAGAATAAATTGTAGTATACTACCGATTATGGTAATTCTGGTTCTGGTAGGCTTTTAAAGAAAGAAGATAAATGTTTGTCAAACAATATCTGTAGAGGATACCAGAGGTTTTATAACACAATATAGTTCTTCTTGTAGTCGAGACTCTATATTAACACCTATCGAAGTTTGCTATTTATGAAAATGATTGACTTTTTAGGCAATGAGACATACTTAAGGGATTCGTCTGTTTATTTATATATTTAGATTTAAATTTACTTTACTACCTTCTTAATTTATATTTTTAGTGCTTATAACAGTACAATTTTTTAGTACAATTTTCCTACTCTGGGTTAAGAACCCTTAGTGTTATTAGCAGAGTTAGTGTTTCACGGTATATTTAAGTGAGTTTTCCATAAATTCTAGCTCATGAAAGCCCAATTATCAATTGCCTAGATAAATATTATTTTTCATAACGATGTATAAACTTGTTTTATGAATTATCCTTGCTATTTTATTTTAAACATATAAGTTACATTGAATCTGATTACAAGTTTCATACTTCCTAATAGTGTTGTAGTATCATGTCTTTGTGACGTACACTTATTAGTGGTACCATAAGTATTTCAGCAAATGTACTGTTTCCAATAGTGTTTTGTTGTGTATTATTTAACAAATACGATTTTATAAGGCAAAGAAAAGAGAAGGAAATATTAGAAATAATAGAACTATTTTCACAAAATGTGTATTTCAATAAACTATTAAAGTGGCAAATAAGAACGTCAATAGTAAAAATTGTTCATTACAAAACACACTAATGTAATTTAATGTAATTTTTACTTTAAACTTTTAAAATTATGTTAAAAATCCCTTTACGAAAGAGGTGAAGTTAGGGCTGTAAAGCCCTCTCTTACTACCCCTCAACCTCAAAATGGACACGAGATAAAATAAGGATAAAGTTTTCACTAAATTTTTTGTTTGAAACTTTCCCTTAAGCTTTGACGTCTTTACAGAACGTGACGTGTGCAGAGTAAATTGCCGCCCTTTGATCAAACCCCTATGTACCCCTAGGCTTTCACGAATAGCTTAGTGTCTGACTGTCCTCTATATTACAGTAACCATTTTCAGACGTCAAAGGAAATTAGTTTCTGGTTCTCGTTATAACATTCAAATTGTTAATAAAATAGATCATTAATTAAGTACACGTTGTTGGTGGAAGTTTTTGTAACACATCCTTTACTGGTATAAGAGATCAGCCCATAACTCTGAAAGGGTTAAATAAGATAGTCGTTTTTGCCCTGGATGATAATAAATTAACACAAAAACAAATTCAAGTAATAACAGATTGAACATTTTATTTTTGTTTTTCATTTAAAGAAATCTAAAACAAATTCTAATATTCCCAATGGTACCAACATAATATAGCTATGGTAGAAAGGGTTGAATATATGTGAATGTTACGTTTAGTTATAGTCCACCTTTCCGATAGTGGATGAATTCCAGACACAAGTTAAACTTAACATTTTCACTTATTCAATTCATTCATTCATAAACGGATTTATTGTGGATAGTTTTTACAATCACAAAATTTTACAGATAAGTACGTTGTGATATAGTACTTTTAATTTATTAAATTAATTGTAAATCTTTTGAAAATTTTAATTAAATCGCTAGGGATTTATGGAAATAACACCATAAAACAATTTAAAATTTCACTATTAGGTAGAACAAATATTACCAACGTAAAATTATGCATCGACAGAAAATGGAATTAGCATTGACTGCTATTTATAAAAATAAGAATTAGGAGAGCTTAAAATTTTTTTATTTTACTATTACATGAACCCAGGTTTAACTGTAGAGAAGATGTTTTCCAAGGAAGAGAGATGTCTCACTATACACTATAAATTAGGAATTGGCTATGTTGGCTATGAAATATACGTATATGTATATATATATATATATATATATATATATATATATATAAACATATTTCAATAAACATTGAATCACAAAACGTACTTGCTCCGCCGGGAGTCGAACCCGGATCTCTCACTTGCCGAGTGAATATGCTACCATTACACCACAGAGCGCTAACTTTTTCCAATTCAATTATTTTGTATTTGGCCGTTTCTGTCATATATGCGTTTAAATAATCAAACTAACATATGATCGGAAGACCAAATACCTGTCAAACGATTTTTATTTACAATAAACTGTATAAATGGTAATGGCCTTATTTAATTTTCAATAAATATTGAATATAAAAAAATAAAAAAAGCAGTTACCATCGGCTTGACACGCGATTTACCATGGAATAAAAGATGCGTGATAGGACTATCCTTTTTATATACATTAATAACCACTTTCTAAAATACTTGAAGGTCATTGAATGTATTTCAATATTTTGATCCATTGCACAATAATTTGACTTAAGTTTGAAGAGCAATGTTTTAGAGCCCTTAAGCTGGATGATAAACCAGTTTGAACCGACGAAATAATCTATTTTCTCTGTAAGATTATATAAAATAAAAATAAATAACTGTAACAAATTCAGTAGCTGGTAACTATTTTTGGCTTGAATGAACGAGTGATATATGTAGTAATTATAGTGAAATCACTTATTATAATTTATAATTGAACACAATGATAATTTTGAATCGAATGTGGACATATTTAATGTACATATTGTTACAGGATTTATTGTTAAGGAGTTCAAGCATTAAACAAATCTGTAATCGGCCCCTTTTTCGAATTAGCAAGTGAAGAAGCATTTCTGATTTTAATGAATCATGTTCCGCACACCATAGCAGGGTTTCGCTTGTTGCAAATATCAAAATATTATATATATGTACCCGCTCTAAGAAGCACACTTTATTACTTACAGTTCTTGAAATCTTCATCCAATGTATGTTCTTGGTTGCTTAGTTGTCCGAATGAAGAAACTATATTCACATACAGCTCTGAAGTCAGTATAATGTATCTACTTACGGTAATTTTAAATTTACTTCCGGTCTAAGGTATGTTTGGTTACCATAAGGCAGGTTAAGGTAAGGCAGGTTTAATTAATTCGTGTTGTTCTTTGCAATTAATAAATTTATCAATTGAATCAATATTCCAGTGTTGCAACCAAATAAAAATTTGTATATTTGATCTTAAAGACAATGCTTTAATTAGTTAAATTAGGTAGCTATTTCTAATTAAGTACTTACTACTAATTAGGTAATAAGTCTGTTTCCAAATTTTTACCTTTCAGATATATCGGGAAGTTGGTTAAATCAGTGATGAGTAGGTTTAGGGTGTTACCTTTTATATACAAAAATAAAACCTATCTATAGGTGATTATCATCATGAAAAATGTTTTGTTTGTCTATTGAGAGCATAAGACAGGTTTGCGTAAAATTCCATCTTTCTAGCTTCATATGGAAGTTTAAAAACAAAAATGTAGATATTCTAGGGTTTTAACCCTTTCTCAATCAGATCTTCTTGAAAAAGCTTTTGATTTTATATATAAGCAACGAGGTACATATTTCATGCGTAATTTTATCTTTTCTGTACGTAAATGTATAATCGAGTTATATATTATATATATAAACTACATATATAACATAAATAATCGTGATATATACATATATAAATTATATATAAATTGATGTGTCCCATAAAGTAATGTTTACCCTATATTTACATATTCTCCATGCTCCCATCCTTATACATTAATTTTATAAACCTGAAGACAATATATCATATTATGAATTTATTCAAATATACGAATAAATAATTTAAATAATATTTGCCCAGCAAACGTTTTACAAGGAACGATACTTGATATTCAGATTCAGTTTCTCAAAGACATGTAGAACCACTTATAAATACTAAAAGATATCTTATTATATATATAAAAGAAAGGTCGTATAAGGTTACTCTATTAATAATCAAGAACGGCTGAGAACCGATTTGGCTGAATAATCCCGTTCCCGATTCCAGGAGTTCCGCACCCCCCACTGGTCACTAAAGTTTTTACGGAAATTACCCGTAAGGAAATGCATTACAGCAAACATATGTTATTTAAGTGAAAGGGCCTGTTCAAATTGAATCATCTGTTCTTTGTAAACATATATAATGCACAACAAAAGAAATATATGATTTATTATAATATTAATTACCATTTTAAATTTCTTTACATTTATAGATTTAATGCATAGAGTAAGCTTAAGAGAAACAAGCAAATTTTGTTTCACAACGTTTCATTCTGCAAACACTTGTTTAAGCATAGACTTATACTATCCTAGATAATACAAATCAAATTTTAATTTTTTACAATTCAAAGCAGTTATCTCTGCATCTCCAAGTCAGATACGTACTTTGTTTTGCTTACATCATTTCGACATGCATATCCCTCGATACCCATCTAACCTAGGGGTGCACAAATACAAGGATAATATGGCAGATAGATATTTTAACATCAAAGTTCGTGTCAGTTCAATAAATTACGATCTTGAAATGATGAGGAGAACATAATGGCCTTGCTCTTGATCGAAGACTTGAAGTTATACTCATGTGTGGTAGTGTTATTAGTCAGGGTGTAGGAATAGGCCATCTGCCAAATCGTAAAAAGAAATTGACGAGGCCATTTTAAAACGGATAAATTGGAAATGGGAACGTTGAAATATGATCACCAGGGAATATAGATGTAGTAGTTCAAACAAATGTGCCCCTGAAGAAAAAACCAACTAACGGGACAAAGGCCAAAGACGCACGGTAGGAGGCCTACTTGCAATCCCGCGAACCGAAGTCAAGCGGCCGTCTAAGCCAAAGGCCCCCACGAGCAGAAGGGGGGCCCGGGTGGACCACACGACAAGCACGCGCACCAAGAGCCGTCCCGCACCCCCCCGGCTCCCACTCCACCCCCCCCGTCCCCTTTTGGGTATGCCCCCTCCCCCGTCCCGGCCCCGTAGCCCCGGGGCCCCTCCCCCCGGCGCTCCCCCCCACGACCCGGCGTGCCCGTCCCCCCCTTACCATCCTCCCCGCTTCCTCTGCTTCCGGTCCCCATCCGCGTTCCTTCGGCCGACCCCAACACTTCCCCCCCCCTCGCCCCCCCGCCATCTGGCGTTTCCCACGGGATCCCCCGTCCTCCCGCTCTTCCCTTCGCCCCCACCCCCCGGTCCGCGCCCTCCCACCTCCCCCCCTCCCCGACCCCCCCCCCGTCCCCAATCCCTCTCCCACCCCCCTCCCTTACCGAGCCCTCCCCCCTGCCGTCCCCCCCCTCATCCCCCCCCCCCCTGTGCCCGCCCATGCCCCAACCCCCCAACAACTAGGAAGTAACATCACTCCATACGCAAAGACTGCCCAATGCATCATGTCCCCTGATGAAACACTAAACGCCATGTGTAACTATTAACTCCATTCCTCATTGTTCAGTATGTATTATAAGAGACCACTGTTCGTGAGTAAGATTCCAACATTGCAGTTTCCAGGTTGCTTCTATCTGAATAAGAAGCCACTTCGGGGGTACGACATTGCTAGACGGATGTCGTAACGTGTACCAGGAAACTTCTGCATAAAAATTGCCGTTAAATCTTCAATAATTTTGTGAAGAGACCAACGTGCAACATTACAAAGCGCTTCCGCTATGGCGAAAATTTCATCATAAACGAAGATCATCCATCGTGGGACGAATGCACACTTGCGCATGTAAACGTGCATTGGAGAAGCATTTAACCAAAGACATTGCAAGATCTACGTAATATGAACTCAAAATGTTTTGGAGGCGCAACTATATTTAACCTGTCTGGGCGATTGTTTGTCCGTGTCCGCCAAACATTGTCCAGTAATGTCCCATGGGATCGCTGGCTGCCCGACAAAAATAAAAAACGTGTGCTTGCCTCAAATCATCCAATCATGGCGATATGTTAGGAAAGCTTAAGCGACGAACAAACATTAGGAGGTCAGTTGCTGAACGATACATCTGCAGAGAATTTTCTGAGTATATTGTTGACTAACAGTACTGGTCGAGTACCTGGTCGACGAATCGAAGCGGATTGATTTCATTTTCCTCCGAATATCTGGTAACTTTTGTCTCATCGAAAGAAGCCGGAACTCATCACAACAAAGTATTCCCAAAACATCATTACTAGAACCTCCAAAAATAAGTGAATGGTTGAGGTGAGCGAGCAATTTGGCAGATTAAGAAAAAAGGTGAGTAAGCTTACACTTACTATTGTCCAATGAGATCATTGGTACACACTGCATTCTATATTCAAATCTGTTGACTTGTGTAACAAAATGATGATGATGCCACCAACTATCCCAATTGAATGTTTGAAACTATCATTGTGATGAACCGGGGCCCAATTTACGAACTAAATATTGTTCTGTAGTAATCATGCTTCGGAAAGCTTATACCAACCAAAACTGTGCACCGGAATCATGTTTGGTGGTAAGTACAGTTGATATGAACAATTTTATTTACAACCTACAATAAATTAAAGGTTCATGAGAAATTCTCAATGTCCGGAGGATCCCGATGATACCCAAACCGCATGCCATTTGGAGTTTAAAAAAATCGGTTTCAATTTCCGATCCTTGATGACTGTAAATAGAAGTCAGCAAGGCCAATCGTTGAAAGGTTGTTGGGTCATAATCTCAAACATCCGTGTTTTTTTTCCAATGGCCAATTAAATGTGTCATGTCCACGGGTCGGAAGAACCAATCCGCGTTTTAATTTGTTTTTCGCGTCTGCTATATAAAAAAACAAGAAAATTTGTTTTATTCACAGAGGTCTTGGCTACAATAAATGGCAAATAAAGAATCATATGAATAATTACAATATTTTTTATTTAACAATGTATCCTAATTTAAAAAAGTAAAAAAATGTGATCATGTGATATCGCCTCTTAAGTCCGGGACAAAGTTCGCCGGGGACAACTAGTATTTCAATAAAACCATTTTGACTGGGTTAAAAGTTTAAATTTTATAGATTGTTTTAACAGAAATGGGAACAAGAAGGCCCTTCATGATTCCTCAACAGTCTTTTGTGATAGAGGACAAGCAAAATTTTGCTATACCATTATTTTCTTGCTGGAATACAATTTCAAATTTGTTTACGTTCTCTTTTAACAATTTCTTCTGGAAGGAACCCTACCAGCCTAAACTAATTAACCTTTGAGGTTTAACATAATATTTTCATTACTGAATACTTTTATGTTATTTAAATTCCATAATAACAATAATAATATAATATATTTTCCATAAATATATCGAAATTATTGAAACTCATTTCAAATATGTGAACTATGGGTTAATAGCTCACTTGGAGGGAGGATTTGAAACAAATTTGTTCTAATAATTATTTAATTTTGTATATTTTGATAGGAAAATTTAATATTCCAAATATAAGAAATATAGGCTTAAAGTAGAAAGCAATAATAAACTTAAGTTCGTATAAGAATGACGAAATGTTTTTTTCACACTGAATTTCAAGTGAATTCAGGTGTGAAATGACGGATCCGGATGTGGTTGTGGGAGACCAACCCTTCCTCTACCGACCATCACTCACTTTATTTTGTGAGTTAAATCGTGATCTTTTGCATTTATATAGATAAGTGTTGAAAAGAACATCATCTTTTCATGACATTTTTAATTGAAAAAAGGTACGAAATCACTGGTTGTTATCAAAATACGTCTTTACTATACTGGGTATGTCGGCTAAACAAAATAATAAACCATCGTTTGTTAATCACCGACCAGCTTATTTATTGCTGAATATACAATAATTAATGATGAAAATATACCTTCAAAGAACATTAGTATTTCCTAATCAATATATTATTACTACTTCAAATATTATTTTATTTAAAGGAAATATATCGATCTATTGGGTTTGAGGAAATTAAATCCAATTTATGTTACATCAAAATGTTTTTCACATTTAAATTGTCATCGCCAATCATTACACATAACACTATTTTTAATGTTTCATATGCTTCAGCTCTGAACATTTTTGGTTTGTAGCGTTTTGATAAGTTGCAATCAAAATATGAAGTCATTTTCTTTGTAGAGATGTCTGGCGATCTGGCAATCATACAGAAGAGAAATTTTATTGCTCTTATTCTTCATTACACTCATTCTGGGCTACGTAGAAACGTATTATGTAAAATTTAAAGTATACAGTTGAAGTATTTTTGACGAAGGAAGGATTGTGAAGGGAAGAGAATTTTTTCCGGAAATTGTTCAATGTTCAGTAATACAATACGTTTTATTGACAGTACGTTCAATCAGTAACAATGTTTCGAGATTTTCAAGCTGACATCTTCCCCCAGCTAAGTAACTAACCTATTACATAACTACAATCTGGATTAAAGTAAACAAAATATACCAGTTCTGACCACCTATGGTGAAATTATTCTGTAGTTTACTTTTAATAATTAGGGTTTAGTTTTTCATAACAGCATGTTTTATAATTAGTGTGTATGGAATATACACCATTAAATCAAATCTTTTTTATTGCGAAGACAATATTTACATTGTATTGCAAACGTCATGGGTTTTTTTTTAATTTCTAACATTCGTACAATAATACACACTCACACATACAATTTTACAGTTACCCCTCTTTCATCCATCGCCAATGCTACTCACTTAGTACAACGGAATCAGTCTTCTAATTGGGCGGTCTCCCAGTCGAATGCCAAAAACTCACCTGCATTATAGAATGCTTGTGACACCAATAGGCGTTTAAGGCGAGTCTTTAACGCCTTAGGCGTTGGGGGCATCTTTAATTGAATTGGGCAGTCTGTTGAGGAAATGAAAACCCGCCTGCGAGGGCAGGCGTTCATAAACCACCGTTCTGTGTCTCCCAGTTCGGTAGTTAGCACTCCCACGTGTCTCATACATGTGTATGTCTCGGCCTCTGGTTAAGGCACATTTACTCATACAAAAAAAAAGTTGTTTCAAAATGTAGAGGCACGGCAGAGTCAACAACTGCAATTTCTTGAAAGCTTCCACGACTCTCTAAATTTGATTTTGGCGATTATTCGAATTGCTTTTTTTTAAGTCTGAATGCTCTTTGAAACTGAGCAAGCTCCCCAAAGAACCACACCGTAAGACAGATGGGGGTAAATCAGTCCATAATACGCCGTAATCAGTACCTGACTCGGGCAGTATTTGGCTAAAGATCTCAGAACAAAAATTCCAGAGCAGACTTTGGCGCAAACATAGTCAATATGCTCATTCCAAGTCAGCCCTCGATCAAGGTGCATTCCTAGGAATTTTGAAGAGCTGACTTCTTCCAGTGTGGAGTCATCTAACAAAATGGCAGGCCCACACTGGTTGCCTGCGGTGCGCAAGGCAAAATTGAAAAACGTGGGTTTTTTAAGAGTTTGTTGTTAAGATTGAGGCTGTGAAAGTATTGGACACAGTTGTTGATATCAACATAAGCCTGTTGTTCCAACACTACACTTGGAACACCATCATGCTTGTCGAGGTGCCTGCCTTATGCGTGTTACAATGATCTGGTATATTTTGTTTACTTTAAACGAGATTGTAGTAATGCATTAGGTTAGTTATTCACCTGAGAAAGAGATTGCAGATCTCTAAACGTAGTGTGACTGATTGCATTTTATCACTGAACGATGGCCAGTGTCCGGAAAAGATCTTGTTTCCTTCGCTATACAGATGATATCTTTTTCAAGAAATATTACTGACATATTTTTGCAGCCAGTTTGTTACTGTGTCATGTCAAGATATCCTATGATTTTAATCATTAGTTTGTAAAAATATTTTTTCTGCTATTTTATCCTCGTCAATATAGTTAATCACATGATCAATGAACAAATGCTTAATGCAAAATATGTTTGTAGTCTAATAGTCATTGTATTCTCTAGGTATTGGGCAGACAGATCCACAGTCATTATTGATATATTTCAGCCTTTCTAATAATATGTTTCTCTAACGATTAGTCAATATAAGTAATATTTTTTTAATTAGCAATCTTTTAAGGTGTAATACAAAAAACATAATTATATTATTTTGATTGTGGTTTTATTTATTTATCCATTTTAAATAATAAAAAATTATGTTTTAGACAATAATTACTTTATTTGATTTTTGGTAAATCCTAAAATTAACTGTAAGTACAATTTGATTTCAATTGCGTAAAAATCCCACATGTATTAGGTAATTACAATATATATACAACATAATAACATTTTGTTAAGTTTATTTACAAATTAAAGCTTAAATTTAATTTATTTACTAATGAAAATCTTTCTTGTAGAACTTCAAATACACTAAAACAATCACGTCATTTCAAATTGAAACCCATTTGTATATTCCTCAAATACACCACTTCGTTCAAGAATCTAACTGCATTCTTTTTTAGTGTGTACAAATATGATGACTGTTTCGAACATTATAGGAAAGAGCCGTATGAAAATCCCCATTATAGAAAAAGATATAACGAACTATTTTAAATTGGAGTATTGTTAATAACAATGCAATCGTTTAAATCTTTAGAAGTGTATAGAATCTAACAGATAAACAAGTGTGCACTACTCAATAGTCACTGATTCATTGTTATTGAGATATAAATTGTGTGTTGTACATTTGTCAAGATAAAACCCACATTTCGGAGCAGTCAGTCGAAGTAATGACTTCATCAATCATTGTATCTACATTCCTCTCTATACCTGTATTTATGGCTCTCTACAGTTTTAGCTAGAAGTATTTTCCTTTTCAAACTATAGTAGCGTTGTTCACAATTATCACGATAAAGTCTGTACGTACTATATTGCACTCAACTACCTCAATGATGTCGTCCATCATATCAACCAAACTATCTACACTGCCATTCATATTAGGTACTGGTTAGATGGTTCTATATAAAGTTATAATGCAATCATTTTACTGACATCTAAATTATTATAATTAATCATGTTATATCTAGCCATCATAAAATTCAATAAATGGACATGACGTGGAATAGTTGCAATATATCAAGTATATCGAAACTAGAAATCATATTATTTTAATTCATTTCTTTCGTTAAAACTGCAACATTTCACTCAGTGTTTCTATTTTTTATACATTTGTAATCAGTGTATAGGCACTGTTTTTCTTTTTAACAAATCTAAATATTTACCAGTCACAACTTCGTTTAACATTCTTTTATTAACGAAATGTTGTATATACTGTCTTGGCCGTTCTACAAATAAATGACAGTACCTTACTTATAACATTTTTTTTCAGTAAGTGTTCTCTAAAAACCGTATTTATTTCAATTACACCCATTTTTATGACGGATAGGCTCATACAAAAATCTGAATTTCAAATGTTATTTCAAAATACATGAACTGTACGTTTATAAGCAATGAACACGTCATGTGTGTTGTTGAGAGATATGTTACTATTATATACAAGAAACTTCAGCTTGTCAACTTTTTAAATGAAGTTGCTATTAGTTGTATTTTTTCGGTATGTATGGGACAATCAGGGTTCATAACAAAGACAATTTTAGGTTATTTAAGCTTCGTAAAATGTAACATATTTCATTTAAAATAATTAAAATAATTAAATAACAGTATATTAATAGTAAGTACAGTTTATTTGGTTTATTTTCTCTTACATTAAACAGGGACTGATATATAAATATATATATATATATATATATATATATATATATATATATATATATATATACATGCCTACTCTGTAAAACGTATACCACATAATGTACAATCTGAGAGCATAGGGATTACACCACAACAACAATTATTTTCCGATACGTAAGAAAGGTTTATGTATTTCATCGTCCACGTACCTTGTATGTATACAAACATGGGACTAATCCTGATTAAAACACGAATACCCTTGTATATGTTCGATATTTTTATTATACTCGTAGCCTTCCCGACAATATTTGCTGTGAGAGCAAGAACATAAAACTTGAGTTACAGGTGCTTTCCAGCCTTACGTGTAGTTTATGTTTTTTAATCTGCCAAATTTATTTAGCTAATAAATCCTTCATAATAATTTATAAAACTACTAACAAATGATACTTAATTTGGAATTTAAATTGTGTATACGTCCCGTAATTTATTGTGATACCTATGTAATTATTCGTTTAGTTTGATATGTTACAGTTTTTTAGATCATATTATAAGTTTTGGAATCCGCACATCAAAAACATTTGTTTTCAAGTCGTATCACCACGATGCATATAAAAATATCTAAATTAATTAAATTTCCTTTCTTTAACAAATATATGTAACTTCAAGAAAATAGCCATGCGATGTCTGAAACTTTTATTAGATTTATTAAAACTAGATACGTATACGCCACACGTCTTGTCGCAAAAACAGGGTTTGGTAAGGTTATGTGCATATTTAGGTTAATTCAATATAGCGTCTTTGCTATACACAGGGAACCGTATAGTTTTATTTTAACCATATGCCAAAGTATAACATACATCAAACACATAAGTTAAAATAAGAATGAATCTAAGATGGAGGGTAATAGTTTAGGTTAACCATTGTAGACGATTTACTAGTCTTATCCTTTTTTAGGTAATTAACCGTCATATTTATTCCTAAGGATCCTAAACTAAGAGGATTTGTTGTATCGAGATATTTATTTAGTAAGACCATGGGTTTTTAGTTTGTGTTATTTCGATGTCTTGATACACACAGATACACGTTTTAATTTATATCCTACATTGTTTTAATGACATAATATCTGTACTGGTGATTTTTCAACAATAATTTGAAGGTTTATTAATATAAATACAATGATATTATTGCTAAGCTAGTATGTTAAACAATTTTAGCATCACTAAAAACTATAAGAAAGCATCGAAAATGATATATTTTGTTCTTTTATTCATTCGTTTATATTATTTAATAAAAAATACTAATCTTAACCCATGGCTGTATACATATTGAATAACTAGGTAGTAATTATTATAAGTTTAACAACACATACGATTATTTCCTTTTTTTCAAAATATTTGAAAATTACTCATGTATTCGAGTACCATGCGAACGCTTAGTCTCCTTTTCTGTAATAAATTTCAATAGTAATAAAAGAGCTTGTAAATATGTGGTAAATATGTAAATGTATTTACATCAGTAGATTTCAAAATATTTTGAGGATCATTAATTCAATAAAACATCAAAAGCTTGATGCTAACGGTCGTGTGTGGGCGACGCTCTCACTGTTCTTGCACTTATCTCCCACACACAGGGTGGCATCTCTGTATAAAGTGCATCTTGAGATACTGCCTGGGCCGTAATTGAGGCCTCAATAATACTTCTTAATCTTGTTTAAGTTCATGTTAACCACTTGAGTGGCAAGTATGGATATTTGATATAGCACTAACTTTATTAGTTACAGTAAACAAAACATTTCAGTGATTACTCTAGAACTGTAGTACCATTGCCTATAGATATTAAAACTAAGAAAAAAGATCGCGGATTAGTACATTATGTTTAGTGTTTTTCCAGTCTTTGTTGACAGTAAAGTATGCTCTCCCCGAAACGTGGAAAATAGTATGCAAATAAGATACAAGTTCAAAACAACTGGAATTATGACACAATTTAACTCAAAGTTAAATACAACTAAACTTATAATGAAATGCACGTAACTTTGTGTTCTCATATTATATTAAACTTACAGGAATAAAAAAGTACTGATATACACAAAATGCTTACCAATTATTTTATATACGTGTTTAACTTCAAAACCACATTTGAAAACGATACATAGATACTCTAATGGGATAAAGCTGGTTTTAGTAAAATCCCATTTTCAAGATTTCGAATAATTCTCAGATTATAATATAATTTTTTGCTCAAAATACTGATATTCAAAATACTTTTTCATTTTAAATATTTATGTAGAAAAATTAATGTGTTTTATTTGCAGATTTATTGATACATCAAATTATAAATTAAAATTTTAATATTATTTTTAATTAAACATAATTTGATACATTAAAATTGACAAGGTTTAATTATTATACCAATTAATTAAACAGACTCTGTTTCAAAGTTGACGGCTAGCAGTTTTCCATATTGTGGTGAATTTCTTATTAGTAACAAGGAAACTTATAGTCTCAGAAAGGTAGGATTTAAGTAAATTTACGTCTATAAATGTCAACATTAATTTACCTCAGTAAATGGAGGTTTATTAAGGCATTCATAAACCTCATTAGCTCTAACTGGTAAAATAATGTTACCAAGAGATCTACAGTAAGAAAAGACAAGTTTGCTTTTAGAAACTGTGTAACATGTCAAATAGAGGATAACTAGGGCGGGGGATCAAATAAACATTTTTATCCAACAGTTAAAGTTTGAGTGATAAATTATCTTCTCCTCAGATCTTCTCTGATGTTTAGACCTCCTTCTGATGAATATAATAGTTACGGTTACGAATTGTAATATGAAGTTTCTACAAAACTTTTTATCAAGAAACATAATGATATAGTCATTACTTTTAGCGTGGTAAAATTGAACAAAAAATATAACAAGGAAAGAGTACTCGTTCATTTTCAAGCAAAAAGAGTTTAATATTTATAATTTATTCCCTATAAAACTCGTATAGTAATCTCAGACAGTGTCTATTACTTTTTAATTATAAAATGCACATTATTTAGAAACAGCTTGATAACATGTTATTAAAATAACAATGTTTTCAAGTAAATAGGATGTAGCTACCACACACATTTTAGAAACCACAGTTCTTCATATAACACATGTATGACCTGGCAGTGGTCATACATGTGCAATACCTACTAAATTACGTTCAAAGTAACAATAGAACTATCTTGGGCAATTACTAGCAGTCCAGATATAAAAAGTGGTATCTTTTCATTATATATTTTAAGACAGTCATGAAACCTATCTTAGTTGTCTTTTGAAAAATGTAGGTTTCTTACAGTTTGTTGTTTACATATTTTATTAATTGGGAAAGAGACAAAATAAGCTATAGAACTAATAACACTAATGTGATGATAAGAGACCAGAAATCATACATTTTTAAATCATCACTAATGTAGCTGTAGATTGCCTGGAACATAAATGTGCCCATTATTCTGTGGCTAAATGTGCAAATGGCTATACCGCCCCCTGTCATGGATATCGCAACTGTGAACATAGGATATAGGGCTCCTAATCTGATGTCCCAGATTACTTGTAATTTTCTCTGTGAGAGGGCCTAGTTAATAGCCAGCTTAAAACGCGTATACATATGACCAATCTTCTTAGAGGTAAGGATTAATATAATAAGGAATAATAATAAGAATCTGCTCCCCAGGAGAAGAGACTCAGCCAACAATATTTTACCCTTATTATTATACAGTTATTTCTTAACCATATTTGCATGTATTATATATTTAATTTCAAAAACTTAAAAAGGTTTATTATATACTTTATTTGTATAAATATTGTACGGATCATAAAATCTATACAAGTTTAAAAGTGTAGAATAGCGTATTCACAGCAAATCACTATTTATTGGAAAAGTATATGCTGTAAAATAATGTATTATCAAAAAAGCCGTATTATTCTGGCATTTGCTATGTTGGTGAGTGTTAGGGACACAATCCTTTTATATGTTAAACAGTTTCTTGCTCATAATTGTCTTGCTTTGTAGCTACCTCTCTGTCTGCTGAAATTTATTATACTGGTGAGTGTCAAGGCTACAATCCTTTTATATGTAAAACAGTTTCGTGCGAATAAATTTCCTGTTTTGTGGGTACTACTCTGTTCGCTGGCATTTGTTGGACTGTTGAGTTTCAGAAACAATCTTTTTATATGTCGAGCGGTTTATGCTCATAATTTTTCTGCTTTGTGGCCCACCCTGATTGCCAATAGGAGGGACTTTTATATTACGTATATACGTATAACACTATTTAATTAAATAGTGTTTCATCAAATACTCTTTAAACAATGTTTTAATTTTAGACTTCCTCAATATATGAAAATTTGAAAAATAGGACATTGTGTTTTCAACTAATGAGCTATTTACAAAAGATTTTTCATGTGCTTATTGAAAACTTTTAATTGAACAGTCACAAACCACTCTATTCATTTCACATTAATTTACACTTATAAAATCAACTAAAGAGTTGTTCATCCCTAAATCGACATGTATTTCAATGATATTGCCACGTAAGCTATGCAACGTTTATCATCCCACTATTACCTTAATACTTGTTGTAGATGGTAGAAAGTTTAGAGCCCTCATTCCTCAAAAATGTGCTAATCCATCTTTCTTGAGTGATTACTTGACTTTGTATTGTTCATCCAAAGATAAATTGTATGAAAGTTTGTTGTTATGTGCTCTAACCTTATTGTTGTTTCAAGTCATACTAATTCAATTTCACTATCTATATATTGTTTTAACGAGAATTCTAACAGCTGTACCGTTAGTTAGTTAGATTTTATATAATGTAACATTTCACAACCTAGTCAGCCAGTACAATTTAAGATTTTTTTTTTATCCAATGTTCCGGAACTAAATTATCGGCGGAGTAACTACCTAATTGGCACGCGTATGAATATTTTATTCTAACCCTTTGTAGCAGCCCAACTACGTGACCGATTTGACCTCGCGCGCCTTGTCCGTAAGTAAAATTTATCTTTCCGTATTATTAAATTAGCCCTTTGACTCCAAACATATAAAAATGAATGTAACGTAAAGTAAAGTTGTAAATAGTAAAGTAACTTACCCTTGAAGATCTTTTATTTGCTTGATTGAAATAGATACAAGTTGTGGCGTCGTCCTTCTGACGAGCACATGGTCGTCATAAGTTTTTGTCTCATTAAATGGCTAATACCGTTGCGAATTTGTTTTAGGCGAGCTCACGTATTATTTGAGTAGATGGCTACCACTTTCATAACTTGGACTCCTCTTCTAGTAATTACCGACTAGAAATAACCCTTCTTAGACTACAGCTTTAATGTCTCGTGCCAAGACGCCGACGCCCGGGTTGTGAGTCTAAAGTAAAGGTTGCGAAGGGAAGTAAAATCTTAATGTTTTATAAAGTAAAACATCGTAGGCATAATTCCATAGAACATTGGATATTTTAGGCCCACCTATCAGATACACATTTTTAGTTCTTGTACTCTAATTGGCAGCAACGTGGCAAGGTATACATTTAATTAATTTACCAACTAAAAGTGGTGCTTGTAAGTTTCGCTGATTAAATTGAACTTATAAGTAAACTTTGCAATTCGAGTATTTATTACTACGACCTCAGAAGTCACCACCCCCATGTATTATCGTCATTCGGTACACAGCTATTTATATAAGTGTCAACAAATGTTTTTAAGATAAATGTACCTAAATACTTGTACGAGATAATGTATTCACAAGAAACAAACAAATAATTACAATTCATAATTTAAGCTACTCTAAAAATATCATATGTAAATACAACATCTGTTTCTTTCTTTTAATTATAATTGGCATTATATTAAACAGATTATTTAGTGGTTTCAATTACAGAGCGGTTACAGCAAGAGGAATTCGTGAACGCAAGTAAATTAAACTAATTAAATGTTGTTCAGTTGGCTACACACGCTAATGGCAAGAAGGTTAAAATCACCGTAATTAGTATTTTTTCTGTAAGTAAACTCGAACGTTGTACATTATTTTGGTTATCTATATATATAAAAATGAAACTGTTCGTGTGTAACAGCATCACTCACAAACGGCTGGACGGATTCGCCTAATTTTTTTTTTAATTTGTTCGTCTTGATCTGTAGAAGGTTATAGGATACTTTTTATCCCTTTCCCGATTCAGGATTCCGCCCCCACTGGTTACAGAAATACCCGTAAGAAATGCATTGCAGCAAACATATGTTATTAAGTGAAAGAGTCTTTTCAAATTTTTAATCAGCTGTTCTTTGTAAACATATATAATGCGACAAAAAAATATATTTATATATAAATTTCTTTACACTTATAGTTTTAAAGCATAGAGTAAGCTTAAGAGAAACGACAAATTTTGTTTAAACTGTTTCTGCAATCATAATATATAAAAATGAATGTTTGTGTGTTTGTCCTTTATAGACTCAGAAACTATTGGACCGATCACTATGAAAATTTGTATTTTTCTATGTAGAAGGTTTATACGCAATGCCCATTGATGTAAACTAACCACCAGGCTGTACTGCAAGATATAAAAGTTATCAAAGCGCCTGCACATTATAAACTGCAATTACAACACAGTAGTTACGTATATTAAAATATCCAAACACTATTTGAAGGCAAAGAAATATACGGGCAAAGCTTAAGAGACGCGTGCGAAGCCGCGGGAAACAGCTAGTGTAGTTTTTTATAAATAACATACAAAAAAATTCTAATTTCATTTATATTCTGTATGTTAATTTAAAAAAATATAATACAACATGTTATTAAGTTACAGTACAAGGGCATTAAATAACGAACACCATGTTCCAAAACCGTGTTACAATGTTAATTATTTTTAATACTTTATAGGTCATACTTGCAAATGAGACTGCCTTGGATTTGTGATAATGTTTTTATCCTGTGTTAATTTTTTTATTATAATAATCGTATCAAAGAATAACACTGTTTTCAACCGATTTCCATTTACTGACATCCAAACCAACACTATAACAAGTTATTTACTTAAAAAATATTTCAATGTACCTATTCAGATGTATTCACCTTACAGTATTAACCGTACTATAACAACTATGTATTCAGTATGTAACTGGAATATTGAATGCGATTTAAGCTGTATTTTTGTGAATGGTATTCTTTTTAAAATTCTATTTTATTGTTAAACTGGCTTGTTAGTACTCAAGAATCCAATATAAAATGTATTACGTTACATCACGAGCATAAAAATTAAATTAATGTTCCAAAACCGTGTTTCAGTGTTTATTATCTGTAATTGTCTATATGTCTTGCTTAAAGGAGACGTCTTGGATTTGTGATAATGCCTATAACTCCATATATATTTTTATTTCATAATACAAACGACAGGATTTCAAACATTTTTAAAACGAGTGTCTTTCAGTATGACTAAATCAATCCCACAAGATTATTAAGTTAAGAATTTGGAATACTACGTCAGTTATGCAACTCACTGATACTTCATTCCTGCTATCTGAACCCCCACCCATACGAACAAATAAAACTTCCCCGGAATATTAAAATTACCATAGGAGTACACTTGTACCATGATGCACTTAATCTGCTAATAAAAATTAGTGTCTTTGGTAAAGTATTTTTCGGGTAAACAAATCAACAGATGATTTGATTGCCTGATGATTCTGTTGGTCCAGCAATGTGTGGTTCTATCGTATTAACTATACTATTTCTAACCCAATTTCTAAAGTGCGAGAAACTTGAAGATTAAAACTATTGCTACTTAAACCGTATAGCAACATACAAATTTTCTTAATTCATGACTTTTCCATTTTTTACTAATACTTTATTTAAAATACTTATTAGTTTGCAAATGGTATTGTAATCAAGCATAATGAAATGTGATTAAAACTATCAGCTATTTTTGATTTTAGTGATATAAGGTCACCCTTAATGCAAGCCGTGTAGACCAAGGAAAATGTGAGAGCAATCAGTAGACGATAAAAGTCAACATAAGAACACAAAGAGCTGGTAGATGTGTTTTTTAAGAATTATATACATGATTATAAACTACTTCCCTTGTGTTAAAATATATTTTGTTAGTTATTAATAAATTATATATAAATAACCATTATTAATTACGATTATCTGTCATGCATTAATGATTTACCAATAATAGAGGTAATATGGCCAGTCTGTTCTATTGAAAACAATTCCTTAAAATTAACGATATATTTTTACTTTTTGTGTGGACTCTATAAGATCTATTGCAGTCAGTATCGTAATATAAACTTTGGAAAATTGTTGCATGTAAGCTGATATAAATAAAATATTACTGTATTTGCATATAAATACTGTATTTGTAGTAACTGTAGGCTTTACATTAATAAGGCGTCCTTTAAATTGTGTCCCAAGCTATCGTCGGCTACTACTATTAATTTGTTTATGTAATTTTTCTCCCTGCCATTAATAGTGTAACCAAAAAGCTTTTATAAAATTACAACTACGACTGTTGAAATACATTAAAATGTATTTAAAATATCTTGTAAGCTTATTATTATTATAAAATTATATTAGTTATACAGTAAAGCAAATTTTAGATTATTCATAATATTTTAGTTATTTCTTAAATTGAAAACCTTAAAACCTTTTAAGTTCGTAGCCAATGATAATGTAAAATAAACTCAATACCATAACATAAATACTAGTATACACGATATCAGTCCGATTTTTAACCTGTTCTAGACACAGGTGAATTGTTTATGTTTAAATCTTATGTATATATTAATTCTTGAAATATTTGCCCGTTGAAATAAAATTTCGTGGCACAGATTCATAATGCCTACTGATTCTAAAGAGAGTACGCTTTAATTATAACTAAATTAAGAAGATCATGTCTTTTTGTGACATTTAATTATTTAATAAACCATTTTTAATTCCAAAATTAATTAGGCCAGGGTATGGCAATTAGTAAACCAATAATTACATAAAAATCCATAACCTACCTGGACGTCCCCAATTGTGTGCGGCCCAAACACAAGTAGAGTTAAATGTTCTTAATTTCATTATATGCCTTAAAATTCGATTCGGCACTGTACTTATGAAGAGAAAACTGAAGATAACAACATAAGTGAGTATGAAAAAGATAATTTTGCAATAATTCCAGTCAAATCTAAATAATTAAATAAACTATATTTTAGTAATACAGTAGTTATCTCAGCTTAATTCAGCGCAGGAGTTTTACATGTTAGGCTAGCATGTACTTTCTGGTTTGGCAACTACAAAGTTCATTGTATGTTTCAACCTTAAATTTCTACTGAACAAGTTTATTAGTTGTATTTGTATTTCCAAACATACCTCAAATATACAAAAAAGATTGTATAAAGCTTTATTTACATGTTGTTAACACTGAATTCGATTATGTTCCAGGTTACTCCATAGGATTTGATTGAGCATTAGACATAATTTTCCATTGGTCATCTGTAACCAAACTTAGTGACATGACATTGAAATATCTGACGATTAAAAAAAAGGAGCCTAACCTTCATATACATAATCATCTTTTGGAGACTTTTTGTGAAGACTTGAGTGTTAAAAATTTGTTATAAGACCCACATTAATGAGCTAAAATGCAAATGCTTAATAAGGTGGGATAAGAGAAAGATTTTTTCTACAAAATTTAAATACTTACATGAAACTTCATTTATACATAGATGAGAATGGAACTGTGGATACATAATTTATGTTCTGTTTGTCTGGGAATGTAAGAACTTCTTTACCCTATAATTGTCTGCCTTTCCATCAACCTGTAAGATATCTTTAGAATGAAAATGAGCTTTAACTTTATGTTTTGTGCAAACCAAACTCAAAGGAGCCTGTTACATGAACGTGGAAGGGAAAGAGGTTTCGTAATTATGTAAAATTAAGATACAATAGGTTTATATGAGATAAAATTTAATTAAAACAATACAGATTGTGTGGTTATTAAAATTGAAGACTAAATTTTAAACTACTGTGAACATAGAACTAGACAAATTTTAATGTTTCTGTGTTTTTTTTTTTTACCTAACTTTCAGATTGTACCTAAATTTTATTGACAAAAACAGTAATTCTAAGAAGTGAAGAAGTAAAATTATATGAATTAGTGATAAAGCATTAATTTACACCTTTAAAGATAGTTTAAATTTTAAGGAACTATATTTTAAGATAAAAATGTTTTATTACATACAAAAATGTTATATACTATATACTATATATTAAATAACCGACCAGATTCTTGTGATTTTTTAATATACCACCACAAGAATATGAATATGTGGAAATGTAACTTTGTAAAGACAACCAACGGCATATAAACTCCTATATTGTTCTCTACAGGGAAATCTATGTCCGAAGTTAATCCTATTTGTTCTCATGCATGAATCCTGAGCTAACAAAGTTTAACAGTCAGTTCAGTAAATGATTGTGTTAGCAATATGTAATCGTGCGTAATATTAAACTGGGAGAATAGCCTTGGGGCTCTTCCCCATTGTGAGACACACTGCACAAGCCAGTTAAAACTCCTGCTTGAGCAATTTGTATAAATAAGTAACGATAATTTACTTCACCTATGATATGTCCTACTTTGCTGCATTTAGTGTATGACATGTGCTTTTTGTTTAAAAATAACTCCTCCAAAACTGATAATGCCAGTAGCTTTAAATCTGATCAAAGTAAAAGAAAGAGTCCGTTACATTTCAAAATGACAGCATTTAAAAGTTTTCAAAAATAAAAATCCTTAAAGCCGTTTATAAAAAACTTAAAAAAATCCTCTCCTTAAAAAGTTCGAACCATTAATACTTATTTACATTCTACTAAAAACATAAGTGACGTCTTTGTTAGTGGTTAAGTGTTTCTATTTGCTTATGGGCAGTAAGAGTAACCTTCGACACAAATGCTATTTTTTATTATTAGATTGAGCACAATTACAGTTGTTTTAGTAATAAAACAATTTTATAAATAAAAAATAAAAATACTTCAAGCAACAGCCAGCTAAAAAGTAAAAAAACTATTTTAACTTTAGAAAACGAAATTACTTGCATTATACTATTAACTCTAAAATTATACATTATACAGTAAATACGTTTTCTCATTATTTCAGTCCTACTTAATTTATTATGTTTAATATTTTAGTGATAACTTTAATAAACATACAGTAACAAAAGCATTAACGTAATTTATAGTTTAATATAAATATATACACTGAATTAGCCTTTATGTAGAATATGCACACTATTTTCCTGTGTTTTTTTCTTATGTGTTTAAGTATAAAATAACAGAGATTGCACCCTCAATTAAAACATGATTAATAAACACAAATATATAATTTGCTTGGGTAAGGTAGTAATTCAGTGACAGCATTTAATTCAAGAGTTTACATTCTGACAAAGTTATTCTATGTTTTTTCATTCCCGCATTCTATCTTCAAATCGCATACAATATACGTTGTATCACACAAATTCTTTTTAGTCCATTCAAAATTCAGGTCCGCCTTTAAAAGAAGTGTAATATTGGCTTTAATTACACATAAATACGATCAAGGTCATAGACCTTCACTTAATCCGTACCGTTGTTCATGTTATTTCAAACAGAATCTGTATGAAATAGACACCTTAACTCTCAGAAAGTGAAAATTACTCTGTTTGTATTAGTTTATATTGCATCACAAACTCTGGTACCAATTGTTGTTTTCTGAAAATATCGGTTTATGAACTCTTAGTTCTTTCCCTTAATACTGCATAAATTTATCCACTGAGAATAACAGTGGTTTTAAAGAAACTTGTTCTTTCAGTCCAGTCGAACCATAGTTTGTTTAACGGTTCTCTCAAGTGAGAAGATCGTCGCGTCCAACCCCATAGTAACTGCCTTTTATATCAGTATATAAGGGATCAGAATAGTCTCTTTGACGCACTAAACGCTTCCTTTTTATTAGTTTGCAAAGTATAGCTATGGGTGTATGTTTTGCACATTTGATTCGCGAGATTAAACGTTAATTCACGCTTATTCGCTCTGTTGCCGCTAGGGGCGGGACAATCGTGACAATTTTATTTATTTATTTATTTCCTTCCCAACGGTCAAAAACCAATTTACATTTGTTAACTTATAATAGAATTAAATCATTCTTAAACAAAAGGGCCAAACCAAACATGCAACTGGACTCTAAATCAGATCTAGGCATAATTAACGTATAATTAATTGTAATAAGAGAGTATAAATTATATTAAAAATTAGTAAAAGTATATAATAAATTAGTGATAATATTAACTTAAAGACACTACTGTAAGATGTGATACCATATGGAGGAACAAACAGACAAACAATAACAGTGCAAATAAACTATCAAAATTATTAACAACAATGAAAGATAAACTTTAAATGAGTAACAAGAGTAAAAAAAATATTGACATTAATGACTGATAGTGGTAAATAAAAAAAATTGAAAAAAATAAAAAATATATAACTTAAATGCATGCACATTATTGTCTAAGACGTGACATATGAATAAATAAAGAGATAAATAGTAACTGTGCAAATAAACTATATAAAAGTAAACAACAATGGGGAAAAATACTGTAAATAAATAACAAGAGTAAAATATATATAGGTACCAACAGAGAGAAAAAACTATAAAAACAACAAATGCAAGCAATAAGTTAAAATGTAAATATATAAACCAAGAGGCACAGTCGTAATTATAAATGTGTAACAAAAGATAAGCAGAAACAATAACAGAGCAACACAACAAGAATAATGGGGTAAAAGTTCAGACGATATGTAAGTCATGACAGGCCAGTCTCAACTCTCTCTTGAAAGGCATCACAGCTCATGTTAAAGAAGTCCAGATGTCTGGGGAGGTTGGTTTGCCAGGCGTTGAAGACGTGGAAAAGCACTGTGGAACATGTACTGTGTGGTGTAGTGCCGCCTTGCAAACAGCTGGGGGTGACGAAGATGACGTGATGCCCGGAAGTCCAGCAATTCGAGCAGATCAGGTGCATCAATGACAGAGCAGATCAACTTCTTCAAGAAAAGCAGATCATGAGCTATACGTCTTGAATGGAGAGGTTCCAAGTTAAACTGAACTCGAAGGTCATCAGTCGGCACATTACGGTACTCAAAGCCCAGCCGCAGCCCAATCAAACGAATGAAGCGGTTCTGTATGTTCTCAAGCCTATCAATGTGACCAACAAGGTAAGGGTTCCAGACAGTAGAAGAATATTCAAGTATGGGTCGAACAAGGTGAACGTAGAGGATGTTAAGGGCTCGGACAGAAAAAATATCACGACTGGTCCTAATAACAAAATAGAGTGCTGCATTAGCCTTTTTAGAAATGTGATTGATATGCTCATGAGAACTTAGGTCGGAAGCAAGTATGACACCCAGATCCTTTATTTTAGAACAACGTGCCAGGGGTTGAATTATTAAGGTTATAATGATAAAGGAATAGGAGTATCTCACCTAGAGAATGTCACAATAGAGCACTTGGAAATGTTCAGAAGCATATCATTAACGTCGCACCATTCTGCAAGCAAATCAATACTCTCCTGTAGGGACACACAATCCTCCACAGATGACACATCATTTACTTTTTTGATGTGTCTGAAGATGATAGCCTCGCTATTGAAAGGCCTCATAAAACAAATAACAGTTTTAAATATTGGTTTTATGTTTTTCATGTAATTTATTTGTCAATTAGACGGAACAAGTTCTGTTACATTTCTCTAACATAATTGTTGTCACTATCATCTTAGTTTTTCAGTTTCCATTCAGATAAAACCACGTTGAAATATGTTGCTCTGGAACAATGTAAACCTGTTATAGCCTCTGTTTGTTCTCAAACTGTCTCATCCTTTTTAGTTTTCTTCTGTATACAGATCGTTATCAAAGAGGCTTGGAGGGGTTGTATCTCTCCCTGGAGAGTCGGTCTCTGTTTGAACTGCTATCGGGATGAAAAACCTGACTTCTATCTAAACAGAACTTTATACATGGTTAGCATTTGTTTTTTTTTATATTAATATTATTTAATGGGGATTTTATAACATGAAAATCAACTACCTCAGTTTATCTTACCGTAAAATTGTACAATAATATTAAATTTTGTTTTTAATTCGGTACGTGTGTTTGAGATTTTTATAGCCGTTTCAAGAAATGTTGGTTTTAATTTGATATTGAATTCTTCTTCGAATATACATAAAAATTTAAATTCATGATGTTATAGAATAATATAATAAAAACCCAATGTTTTGCAAAAAAATCTGAGATAAACGTCTTTTTTTGAGTACAAGAGTTAGTGATATCTGTTGGTAAAATTAACCTTTCGCATCCAGGAACTTAAAATCCGCGCCCTCCGTCCATGATACTTATTTTATTACATTATTACCTATTATACTTCTTTATTTAACGTTATGAAGCCGAGAACGTCTTGCAAAATATTAACATATTAATATATCCAGAAAATTATAAAAGTAATTCGGTTCTTACCTTTTTGTTTCTGAGTTGCGCGTGCTGAATCATTATGGTGAAGCGGTTTTAATTTTAAAATAAACGGCCAATATATTGGCTAATTATTAACAACTAACTAATTATTTGGGGAATGGTTAATACGGGTTAGTGGTATTCAAGTCTTGTGGCAGCAAACTTCATAGAGCCAAGATTTACGATTATTCATTGAAATGAACTATTTTAATTGGGGACACTATTTTATCTCACGATTTGCCTTATAAGAATTTTTTTTATAAATGATTATGTATGG
>NW_025776856.1:0-86361 GCF_021130785.1 Homalodisca vitripennis | reverse complement strand
AATTAATTCCTACCTGTTAAAATTCCTTGATGTTGTTTTTGTTTTGTATTCTTATGATCTATTGTTGGTTTCATTCCGATCTACTTGTAATATTTGTTAAATTGGTATTGTACCGTTGAAATAAATAAAATAAATAAATATATTGAACCTTAAGTAATCCACAGGAGCTGGAACTAAGTGGTTTTTTTTAATCCAGAGTAGGTTTTTTGAGACTTATTTATAAATATTTTATAAATAATATAAAATAGCGTGTAGCGCCAAGCGTACAGCGCGGCAGCAGCTGTGTAGTCCTGCAAACATTTACTTAATACCCTATCACCGACAAAATAGAGAAAGCTTCTTCTTTGTGAAAGACATCATATTTGACAGACAACAATACTCGTCATCAAGGACACGGCCCAAAAGTGACTAACTACAATTCAGAAAGGTTCAGAGTCGATTGAAGATACGCATGACCATGGCAGTAAAATGTAACCGAAACGTACAAACACGTGTGTAGATTAATACAAAAGGTTAAAATATAGCTGAAATTGCTATTTAATTTTGTTATCAAACACATTCATCACACGTCAGTGATGATATATCAATCAATCAATCATCAAAGTTTAAATTTGATAAGAATTTGCTCATTTTATAACAGTTTTATCTAACAGGTACACTTACGGTAACTCTCCTTAAACGTAAAGTGTTATAAAAATAATTGGTAGAAACTTTGGAATACCCTAATGTAAAGACAGAACACAACGGACATACTAAATGTAACAAAAACGCCGTGAACATTATTTTTGGGCGCCACTTCTCATCCATCCAAAATAAATCCGAACTTTTAAGTACAAAAAATAGCTTTAAGAGAGCTATTTGATAGGTGTAAAGTAATACCTTGACTAGTTGAATATATTAGATTATACGAGTTTGAAACATCCCAACTTTGTGTATTATCCTTTCAAAATTAGCTGTGGATTAACATAGTGCCCGGAAATAACAAAAATAATTTAACTGTATTTGTTAAGAGTTGTAAATGAGATACTATACTTCTAATTTTGAAATAGGCGATTGCTGCTATTACAATCTGAAAACATTTTTGTAAACCTTGATATTTCTCTACTTACTCAATATTTTATTTCTAGATGTTAGGCATTATAATAGAACAAGAATTAGTTTTCCAAATTTTTATTTACAATATTAAAGAAACACACATGAAAAATCAACCCTCCACCACCCCTCAGTCTCGTGTTACAAAACTAAGACGAACTCCTTTATATAAAATTTTGAAAGATCCAGCTGCACATATTTGAAACATACTACAAAATTCAGACACACAAACAATTTCGTCACTGCTGTCAGCCATGGATCCTGGGACCAGCAGAGCGCTACGACGATGAATGGTGTCCACACGAGGGATTTCACGACTGCTGACAGCAATGGAGCCTGGAACCAGCAGAGCGCTACGACGATGAATGGTGTCCAGACGAAGGATTTCACGACTGCTGTCAGCCAAGGAGCCTGGGACCAGCAGAGCGCTACGACGATGAATGGTGTCCAGACGAGGGATTTCACGACTGCTGTCAGCTATAGAGCCTGGGACCAGCAGAGCGCTACGACGATGAATGTTGTCCAGATGAGGGATTTCACCATCTGCTGTCAGCCATGGAGCTTGGGACCAGCAGGGGCGCTACGACGAAGAATGGTGTCCAGACGAGGGATTTCACGACTGCTGTCAGCCATGGAGCCTGGGATCAGCAGAGCGCTACGACGATCTGTTGAAGAAAGATTCACTATCGTCCCATCCTTTACTATAATCCACTCTCCAGCTTGGAACCATACAATCACCTCTGGCCATATTGAAACCAGAGGTGGCTTATTCTTCTTGGCCCATTAAAATGGGGTAAAACTGCTCGACGTTCTAATATCAACTCTTTAACTGACTATCAATCATTGTGGAAGGCTATTTAGAACAATTTTGGCGCAGCTGGAATTCTGTATATGTATGATAAAATCGGACCTAAACGTTGTAGCATGTTTACGCTTCAATTTCGAATTTTTACTAAATATTTAACATAGATTACCATAGAAACAATTAACAATTTTTCATGATTGTTAGCATTTCTGTCATAAATTTTAACTTTTTTTGTCAGCCAGTTACTCGTAAATAATACTGTTTTCACTCTGGAGCATTTACGTTCGTCGTTTAGTTCCACCTACCTTATATTTATCTTTCAGCAAATAATTGTTTTCATCAAGAGTTGTAAAATGATAACATATTATATCTATGCTTGGTTTGAAATATTTAAAAAAATTACTTAAGTAGGGAGAATGTTGCAAATTGCCACTAGTCTTTCAACATACAAAAATTAAGGTTATAAAAAATGTCCTAACAATTATTACTCTATATTTAAAAAAAGATGCATGTGACTATCAAAAATACTAATTTTTTCAACATTTTGTTGCATTAATCACCCCATTTTGTTCTCATAAATTTGCCTTTTGATATTCAAAAGTGTCTACCACTTGTTTTTAAAACACTTTTCCGTACACTAAAAGTGTTAATTCTTATAAAATTTAAACGTTAATTACAGTCTATTTATTAGTGGCCTGGGATGGCTTGTTTGAAAACAAACCATATAACAATGCAAGCTATGTCTTAACCTGTTTTAGTTAATCTGAACACGTTGTTGTAGTTCAGTTACTTTTTACCGGTATGGACAAGCTTACCCACAACAGCTGCTGAACCTTTTTGATCAGGTTCGGGAGAAATGATAACGTGCACGAAGATGAATGTTTTCCCCCAGCGTTTTGTGGCGCGAATAAACAACCTCCCAAAACAATAGAGATGTGAACCGCCACAACATGAGGTTCTGAGCTTTTCAGAACCTCACTGGATGCGTGAGGTAGCCAACCAAAGGTACTGGACCCTCAATACTTGGTGCGGTATTGCTGGTATCCAATTTGTTGGCCCGTTATTTTCTAAGGTCCCTTACGGAAATATGTTCAAAAACTTTCTCATAGATTACGTGCCTAATTTAATGTTGAATATTCCTGAACAAACGAACTCAGGAATGCGGTTTATGCATGTTGGGACGCCAGCCTCACCACTCTAAAGCGGTGCGTCAAACTGTCTTCCTGTCAACTATCCACCCAAATCCTAGGATTTAACGTGCGTGAATTTGTGAGGAAGATTAAAACACTTAATTTCCGCATCAAAGCCGATACAAAAGCGATTTTAGAGGGCCCGATGCATCGAATCAGGGCTGTTTTTCAATCAATACACGGAGAAGGGATCTTAAGGGCTCTATAAAACATTAGTTACAGGATAGGAAACAGCGAATTACAGTCCGAACAGCTAAAAATAATGTTAGTTGAATATCATAATTATTGAACCGAAATATATTGAACCTTGATAATTAATTAACCTATATTATATAGAATAACCTAAATTACAACATTTCACGGAAAAATGTGTTTTAGGGTAAAAAATTAATTCCCTAAAAACGTACAGCAATTGCAGGAGTTCACTATGCTTTAATGCAACGAAACGATATGAAATTTAGTACTTTTGGCGCCATTTTAGAACCTTACAGGAGCTATTTGTCTTTAAAATGTTTTGTTTCACATAATGTCTACAAATACTATACTATTTCAATCAGTATTTGTTTGTTAGAGATTAATATCAATTTTTATTTATTAGTCACCCTCAAAAAACCGCGTGCAAACCGATACTGAGAGTGAGAAAATAAAGAGATAAGTTAGGCTGTAGGAGTTTTTATGACGTCAATAACTTGTTCCTGCTACAGACCGAGCCGCCTAGAGCTAAGTTAGGATGTCGGAGTTTGTATGACGTCAATAACTTGCTCCTGCTACAGACCGAGCCGCCTTGGCTAAGTTAGACTATCGAAGTTTTTATGACGTCGTTGACTTGCTCCTGCTACAGACCGAGCCGCCTAGAGCTAAGTTAAGCTGTTCGAAGCTTGTATGACGTCAATAACTGCTACAGACTTAACTGCCTAGCTCGAACCGTGACTAGCGCATATCTACGCGCCACTCTTCCCTCTCCACTGCACACGAGAGTGTTTAGTTTTATTACTGTAAGTCGTTCCTTAAAGTGAAGTGCATTGTATTGTTCAGCGACGCTTGGACTGTAGAGAAGTCTGTACTCGGATGAGGCGCGAGAGGGGTGGGCTATTTGTAGGAGGTGGGGGTTCGCGTTGCAGACTGTCACCTCCCCTATCCTCGCTTCACGATTATTGGCTATGAATATACAAAGAGTACTGTGAGCTTACGAAAGCAAGAGTTCGTCGCATAACCAAACGCTCTGATAGGTCTTAATATATAATTGAGCACTACTTCCCTATGACTGCGAGCCGGATTTCCAACCTGGTAATTGTTTGCATCAAATCTACTGCTTGTTAAAAATAACGTAAGATAGTAAATCCAAAGAGAGCTATATATTTATATACCAAGCATTTATCCGTAGCCAATATACGTACAATATTAATATATTATAGTCATTTAATTAAGTACGTATATTCGAAACTCGCCGTAGACTCGCTGGGCCAGATTCGGGAATAAGCTGAAGAAGAGAGATTAAGCATTTATATTTAAATTAGAGATTAAGTTTTACAGGGAGTTAAGCTGATTTACGTGTATGGTTACCTATCTCAGGAAGGAGCAAATGTTACCTGGTGGTAAAAGATAAGGGGTATTCTTTTCTTGAGGGTATTGTTTCTGTTACGAGAATAAGTAGTGAGTAATCCTTAACTGTAGATAAGGGTAATTTAATTCACCCAGGGGATTATCTGGGTGTTCCAGAGAGGTTCTGGGAGAGGGATAAATTTTACCGAGGCTTAAAAGGATAAGAGGTTCTTTTATGGAGCAGAACGGTAGCTTATGAACGCCTACCCTCGCAAGCGGGTGTCCATCTCCTCAACAGACTGCAAAATTCAATTAAAGATTCCCCAACGCTTGAGGCGTTAAAGACTCGCCTCAAACGATTCTTGATGTCTTAAGCATTCTATAATGGGAGTTAATTTTTGGCATTCGACTGGGAGACCGCCGAATTAGAAGACTGTACTAAGTGAGTTGCAATGGCGATGATTGAAAGAAGCGTGATAAAAAATTGTATGTATGAATGTGTATTGTGTGTATGAATGCCTGGAATCTTAGAAACCCCGTATTGACGTTTGCCATACAGTGTACATACCGTCGCTGCAATAAAAAAGATTTCGATTTTGAATTAAGGGCGGTCGGAGGGAACGACCATTCCCCTGTATGCCCGTAACATTGCTACAGAGTGGCCATCCAACCGAGGGAAACTGGGAATAAGCCGGAAATTCAATGCGCCGAGGAAAAACGGGAAATAAGACTCCGTTGTAGAAAGAGAAAAATCTAAAACCCGACGTTTCTGTCTAAGAGTTTACGAAATCAAGAAATAATTTGAACAGTTTTTTTGAATCACGATTTGATCAATCCCGTATATTGTATATGCTTTTTGATCCGTTTAATTGTGACTGAGGATCGATGAAGTGCGGATGATGATGAGTTTGTGGAGTGATTATCGATTTGATCGATTCCTCCACTATTTTCGATGAGTTTATCATGATTAGACCAACCCTATGTAACCGAATGTCGAGGCGTTTCAGATTACATGACTAAAATCTAGCGAACAACCTGGGACCTGAACCCCCGTATTTCTTTATTGATTTCTTGGGGACGGTTCGATTACTCCATTGATCGTTGGTCCAACGAACCTCATGGAAGAAATCTATTTTACAAACATAACTGTGACCTGAACCCCGTCTTTCTTTATCGATTTCTTGGAGACGGTTCGATTACTCCATTGATCGTTGGCCCAACGACCCTATTTGTTTATTTTCTTTAAATTTGTAAATATAAGGTCTTTGGCCCAACGAACCTTGTAGTATTTATTTACAGGTATAAGTTCTTTGGACCAACGGTCAGCGGTGTAATTGGACCTTGAATTCATATTAAACAATATTTGAACGGGGCCGTTGGGCCAACGAACCTTAATGGAATGAATCCTACGATGTTCAAAAGAGGGCAGATTACACCACCAGGCGTTTGCCCAACGACCCACGCCGCTGCATTAGCTCCTTTAAGCGACCAGATGGTCGAATATTCCACTACTTCATTCTCCGTCTCCTTCTAAGCGCAGCATTCCAATGTTGTTTTAGTGTTGTTCTCTAGATACAATTTAACGTAAATAAAAGTCGTTTTGACAAGTGTTTGGTCTTCCGATCATATGTTAGTTTGCTTATTTAAACGCATATGTGACAGATACGGCCAAATACAAAATAATTGAATCGGAAAAAGTAAGCGCTCTGTGGTGTAATGGTAGCACATTCACCCGGCAAGTGAGAGATCCGGGTTCGACTCCCGGCGGAGCAAGTACTTTTTGTGATTCAATGTTTATTGAAATTATATATATATATATAGATATATTACCTTCTTAAAATATACTATGAAACTGTCTAAATCACTAATATTACTATTTTCACCTCATATTTTTTTATAGCCTATGTAAGTACATAGCCTAATTGGCTCTAAAAAATAGTGATACACGAGTACATTCTTATTCATAATGTACAAATGAAGATGACTTGGATAAAACACGAGTTTAAAAGAGACAATTTCAGTAAAAACTCCTGTCCTGGTCTAGTCTGTTTCAAGGTGCATGTACATATAAGTCTAAACCTAAAACGATAGGCTAGACATTGTGTACTCTGTAACGTCTACAATTATAGACAGCATATCCCAATGTCTAGAATTTGTAAATTGAAGATTTTATTTATACAGTTATTATTGTTCTAGATGCAATACACTCACAAGAAGAGAGCGCTCCTTCGGGAAATGGTTCGAGTAAAGAAGAAATATCGGTTGTCAAATTTTTAATGCTGAACAGGATAGACTGATAGATATTAAAAAATTTTCGTTCATAATTAATTGAGGGAGATGATTTGAATAATGTTATGTTGTCTCAAGTTATACTAGAAGAAGTCGAAGAGGATTTAGAGGGAAATGAATTCTCAGGAGTTGTAGAGAATGGATGTCCTGATTTATTGAAAAACATGGATCTGGTTGAATCTGAAACAGTACAAGAAGTTTTCAATAGTGAAAATGAAGTTAGGGTCGGTTATACAGATGCTATTGAAGTTACAGTTGAAAGATTTACAGTTGATGTAGAAAATAATCAACATTATTCTGATACAGTTTCGAAGAAAAGAAAAAAAGGAGAAGGTCCATGGGTGCGATCAAAACGACATGAGAGAATGACAAAAAAATATGGTCAAAGTTATATTACATCTAAGGGAAAGGAAGTCAAAGAAAGACAAATGCAAGGATTTAAAGATTGTAGAATGAAGTGTAAGCAACATTTAAGTTATGAGATTAGAATATTGACGCCTTAGTTCTCGGGATAGAAAAGTTCAATTTGTAAGTAGTTTGGTTGAAGTTGAGCAAAAAATGTTCAAGAAAGAGAAAACATGATTCTAATAAAACAAGAGAGCAAACCTTTTGGTACCATTTTGAAATGAATGGAAAACGCCACAGAGTGTGTAAGAGCTGTTTATTGAACACATTAGGTGAGACAAATAAGTTTGTATCACTTGCTATAAACAATAAAATGCAGTCTACTATAAAGTAAGAAACCTTACTCAGTTCTATCTGCGTAAGAACTTAAACGTTTTAAATCGCGATTTAAAGAACTATAGGCTTAAACCAATTTTAAAAACGCTCCACAATTTTACTAATGCCAAATATTTCAATCTCCTTGTGACGAGTAAAGTAAAGATTGTAGTTTAATAACAATTGTTTTATATAACTGTATTGCTGCATTAAAAAATGCACTGTTATCAGTAGACATTTAACATAAATTTTCCCTTATTCGGATTACTTGTTTCTAAGTTATCGGTTATTAAAGTAGCAATACGTTTGAAAAGTCCCAAAGTACGTATCCTTTATCGTAGTTATTGAAATAAAACTGTTATTTTAATATAAATCGTATTTTGTTTATACGCGTACACGCAAAAATAGCCTAAACGATAAATGTTGCCTCATTACCGCTATTACAGTTTCAATAGTTAATTAGTGGTTTAAGTGGTGTAGCTGTGATAGTTGCTGTATATAAATTGAATGTACAGTTATTTCGGTTTAGAACTAATTATAGATTTAAATTAATTATGATTTTCTACGATATTTTTCTACTGATAATTATTCAGTATAGAGGCCTTAAATATAATTATGACAATCTTATAAAATTTGGTACAAAACCCTGGAAACAGTGGCGACATCACGGTTTTTTCTACACAGACCCCAATGATGTATTGCGCGTCCGTCATATTGATTATGATCACATTAATTATGACATTATTGATTGTGGGACAGGTGGACATCACATGGGCGCTCCGGTTAAAATACTAACCCAAAGTTTAATGGCAGTATTAACTTTTTACCGATTAGTTCCTATTGTTAAAACAAGAAGTATAAACAGGAAAAGCTAGCAGTATGTAAATTTTGTTTTGATATAAACAATTTACGATTGCAATATTGTATTTGAACTGATGACCTACTAAATGTGCCTAACATCAAATACTTTCCATTTAACGAGGAATAGTACTAAATATTGGCCGATATCATTATTCATATAATATTCAAATCACTATTCATTATTTAAATGATATATAAAGTTTATTATATTTTATTTAATATGACCTGCTAGATCCTTTGTAAAGCCCTGCATTTATTTGTATGTCTGCCCGTAAGTGCGTTAACTTTTGATAGGAAGTTACTTCTATTGCTAAAAGTTCTTGCATACCTAATCATATTTAAAAGCACTTCTCTGATAGTTTTGACGCATAAACGGAGAATGTCTCAGTTTTTTATAAATTGGTATACATGATCTAATGTCCATCATTGTGTTTGTACCAAGGGATGGTTTCTTTTGCTAAAGCACAGTGTAGCGGTTACGATGGTTATCGCAAGATAACAGAGACAAGAACCGTCCGATTGTGACTGCTGCTTCGATGGGTGGCAGCAGAGCGATCCTCTTCTTGCAAGAGCCTTCCTACTGGATGTTCGTTAGTCAACAGTTAAGCCCTTCTTACCCAGGTTAAGTGTTAGTGAGAGTCCCTCCTTAGCCCCTTGCCTCGTAAAGGGCTTACGTAAAGATTTCTCAGTTTTTAGCACTAGTAAGCAAAGTTTTTTAACTTTTTATTTTGGTTTCCTTAAAGTTTTAGTTTTGATATTATACTCCGCACATATTCTAAAAGTTGATGAGGCTGGATCAATAGAAGTAATAGAAACTTAATCCAATTAACACGAGTTTCCAAGAGAAGTTGCTCGTGAAGTCTCAGTTTCTTACATCATTACCATCCAACTATTGAGAATCAACAAGGTTCTCACTAATTCAAGTTGTACTGGTAGATAATGAGGGTACGTGTTGATCTAGAGACAGTAATGTATTACCATATGAGTCACCAATAGTATAGTACACGTTAGGTATAGGTATAACAAAGATATATTAGAGAATAGGGAATATATATATTGTATAAATAGTACAATTTTGAAGAAAGAAACATAATATTTGGTTCATTTTATACAGTTTACTTAGAACATAACTTCATGGATCTCATGTGCTATACAATCGAAAGGAAGGGCGAAGAAGGAAAATTATATGCATTAAAATAAAAGTGCTTGCTGCAGAAAAACTATACTTACACAAAATTATTGGCATCTTAAAATGTAGTAATTAGTTTTTATAAAACATCTTAGTCTCTGATGAATCGTCTCGCTCCACAAACCGATACGAGGCTGAAATAAATAGTCTTAAAGTTCCATATCGGTGACAGACTACAAATCACTTGACTTAAAAAGTTTGTCTTGACAGTATTTATACGCTTAGTTTATTTAACGTCTTGAAAACAGAGAGATTCAATCATACCCGTTTTATTTTTAAATTAAATTTCTTTTTATATAACTAAATTTATATAATTTTATATAATTAAATTTAATAATATATTTTGAATTCTAAAACTATTTTAGATTCGAAAACAATTTAAATCAAACTTTAATTGAAAGTAAACATCTTAAATCATCTTTTGCCAAATTATTTGGTACAGGTAAGAATATTGTAATTAAATTTTTTTAATAATTAGAAAATGAAGAAAACTCCAGGATGGCATCCACCTGAAAACAACGGTCTCCTATTAGTTTCCTGCGTTCCAAGAGAGAAAATTTCCTATTTTTCAAACATGGCCTACAATCTTATTCTTTTGAGCGTCCATAGATTACTAAATTGTATTGTTTCAGGTTTCCAGCTTCTTTGGTTTTTGCAAAAAGGTTTTAATCGTTTTCGCAATCACAGGATTCTTTCCAAGCAATAAGCTTAGTTCCTAAACTTTTTTACTTTACTTTTGAATTTATCATAAAAGTACAAAATACTATGCTAAATAAGCTCCTGTACGTGGAGTAACAAAGATCTGTTTGTGAACACCATACATTATAGAACTATTGAACGACTTATTATTGATTTAAGGTCAGAAAGCGTAACCATGTAACAACAAATTTCCAGCTAAATGAATAGCTAATTCCGTAATTAAAGAGAAAGAAACAAAGTTGATTTATTATAGTATGAATATTAGAAAATATAAAACTTCTAGCTTTACAGTGATGCTATGCGGTATTTGTATTGATCTACCGTGTAAGGTCATCTAAAACAATAATTTGCACACATTATTGTTTTTTAATATAGGTTAATATCTTAAAGTAAAAAGTGACACAAGCAAATTCTCCAAGGAATAGTCCTCTTTTTATATTTATATTTGTAAATGACAGTCATCAATAATCACCTAAAAGATAATGATAAATATGTACAATGCTAGTGATATCATTCTGCAGCTATGATTATCAGTGCACCATCAACAGCAGGAAGTTCAGTTGCTGTCATCGATACTTGTATCAGGTGTAAATAATGACGTAGATTGATGTAAACAGTAACACACGTTTTGAATTTTGCAGTATAATCTTCACCCACTAAATCAAATACAGCGAGAGTTGAATCATCGGAACAAACAACGCTGCGATACAATGCCACACATGACTATGATTCAGTATGACAGAGACTCGTACAATAATATGCTATGTTGTTTAATTACAAAGTTTATATATTTTTTAATTTGTACACTAACTTTTTAACCTGCTATCCACTTAACTAGAAAAAGAAGCTGGAAAGAATAAATTTCGCGCGGTTATTTACTTACTATTTAAACATCAAAATAATTACCAGGGTTATGTAAACATGTAATCTTTTAATACTTAAGGAAATCCATATAGATCTATATTACAATTAATTATAAGTGCTAAACTTAAAATTTAAAACACCCAATTGAGGCCAGAATATTGTTTCTTCTCCAAGAAGCTATTAATAAAGTATTTAGTCTCGTTCCTGCAACGCGATTAACGGAAAGCGGCTCTTAACTCTTTATCTAGAAATTTAAAGTGAACTCTTCATTAGTGGACATTGTACTATCTGTAGTTTATCACGTATTTAGCACCTTGTATATATGCATATTTAATGAAATTCCTCAATAAATTTAGCAAAAACTAAACAGTTGTGTAGTACGATTATGATTAATTAAATAATTATTATATGTTTAATTTATATATTGATAGAGAAAAAATTACTCTGTTTCACTTGAATTTTATTTTAAAGGATATGTTTTAAGTAAACTATTTTTAACGTTGCTGTAATTTCTGAAACTAAATTTTTTATACCAGCAAGATTTGTTAACGTATGATGAGAAAATTTTGCTAATCAAGAAGAATAAAAAATATGAATGTTAGTTTATTTTCGAAATATCTGTGCAGGTTTTTATTAGAAAGTACAAGTATGTACATGCATGTAACATTCTAAACTTTTTTCTGAGTAGTATGGTTTAAATATACTGTAATCCCAAGTTAATTTAATATTGCCTTCAATTTTATATTAGAAAACCCGCAAAGCAAAAATATATCTAATTTTTCTCCAGGCTATGTCTAGGGTCTGGCTGCTCTAGCCCTCGGCACTATCAAATATACTCGCCTTGTATGTGCACGAGTATGCACGCCATGAAAGAGGCCATCCTGTGTTCTTAATTACAATTCGACTTAATTTCCACATAAAATTAATAAAATATAATCCTACAATTTTCATTCATAATTTTAGGTTTAATTTAATAAATTAAAAAATATTAGAGCTGAAATTCGATTCGTAACATATCAATAAATTTAATTACCGTTATCCCACTCAAAACCCATATTATAAAAGAAAATACTCAGTAAACAATTTTCTATTAGGACTTGCTTTAGAGATATATTCTATATCGGAGGAAATAAACGTGATAAATACCTATTGAGACCTATAGAACGGACAATGTTAGTTTCGATAGGAGTGTATATTTTATATGTATGAAATTTATGTGTATAATTTTTAAACATTGCGTATTACTGTATTAAATTTTAAAGATTATTATATGACTACGGTAAAAAACCAATCTTACTTCTGAAAAGTTTCCTGTTTTAAATGTTTATTATTATTTTAAAATGAAAATAAATTCACTGATGTTGTTCTGTATGGTAAATGGATTCTAAAATAATTTGTATTTATGCAGTAATATTACGAAGTATTATTGTACGATGCATTACATAATTATTAATTAATCCCTCTAATTTAGGTTCTCAACATTATGAAAAATTACAGGAGTATTTAAATATACTAGTTATATGAATTAGACACATAATATATATATATATATATATATATATATATATATATATATAGCCATTTTTTGCTATATATAACAATATGTATATATAACATATATATAGGCTATATATAACAATAACTGCATCCTATATTATTACTTTCACATACTTAAAACAAACCAGATTCCAACATTGGTTGTATTTAGGTATTTTATTGACAACATTGGTACTAGAGACCTTTCATTTGAACACAAATGCTTATATATATATATATATATATATATATATATATATATATATATATATATATATATATATATATATATATATATATAGCAGTGTCAGTGTGATCTGCCTTTATTATTTCTCACACTGGGATTTCAAACCAAAGAACTTAACATAATTAACATGCCAACTCAGAGCGAGGAACGCCAGTTTGTACTGGTATGTGCAATTTTTTTGGTCACTTTCAAGAACAATTCTAAAAAGTTCGGGCTGCCAACTCTGTATAACTGCATTTTATGCTGCAAAAATAACTCCATTAAAAACGTATATTTACTATCACTTAGTCTAGTGTTGTTTATTAGTGAATTTTTCCGTTTTCCTATCTGGCATTGTGTGCCAATTGTCCTTTAAAATAAAAATTCTACTTCTTAAGAGCTATTTTTCAAAAATATAGGTTAACTTTTGAGGGAAATGTTTTTAAATAAAGCTTCACAAATTGACAAAGAACTATACTTAATATGAAGGAAAGAATCTCCTAAAACAGGAAAACCCGTTAAATAAATTTTAAAAATTGTTATCTAAAATGTATTGTTCCTTTCACATACTTAAAACAAACCAGATTCCAACATTGGTTGTATTTAGGTATTTTATTGACAACATTGGTACTAGAGACCTTTCATTTGAACACAAAATTAATTTAAACTTAATAATCTTATTACTTATAATATGGTTCAAAACTAAGATTAGTTTTACTGTAATACATTTTGATGTATCTTAAACACAGTTCAGTTTTAGGTAGGAACGGTACATTAAGAAGTAATTTATTAAAAAGTTTCTATTAATTAGAACTGGAACGCTCAGTACTCAACTTAATTTTGATAACGCTCAGCGAATTAATTATTTTTAATACAAAAGAATTAACATAGGGGGAATGGAGTGTGATATTACAAGGAACGTGAAGTGCACCATATCATATTACCAAAATTATCGCTCTTCACATTACAATACAATGGTAGCCAAAGTTTTTAACTGTAAATGTATGTTTTTTTATGAATACTATCATTATAAATTCTTTTATTGTGGGGAATAAATGGCGTAAATCTTAAAAGCGCTTTTATAATAACTGTCAATTTGAAGGAACACGGAAATCACCTCTAATAACACGTTAGGAATTGAAAATAATTTAAATAATAAAATGTAACTTTCTGTGAACCTTATTTTATTAAATAAATTATAATACTAGCTCCTCTAATAACTGTTTAAAAAAAATAAAAAAACTGAAAATAAACTTAAAACTAATATACATTTAAAGCCCTTATGCGAGTTAGGTTTATCTGCATGGTTGTCGAAGTCGTTACGTTTCTCAATAGCATTGACTAATACAATGTTCTCGATAGTTAGGAATCAAATTTGATATGACATTAAGGTCGAGTAAGGAAAATACTATGTATTAATTAAATTATACGAATACAACATAATGCATCCATATCCTCAGTTTCCAATACGAAAAGTTTGTAGTTCTTTAAAGATCTAGTTTGCAATTTACACTCTTTTCTTTCAAAACTAATACAGTTTCATTCTCCTTAAATCTGTGCAACACCCTTTATAGAAATAATTTAGTTTAAACAAATTAACGCAATGCCGTTCTGAATTTTAATCCTAAATGAGCTAACATTTACTAATTTAAAATTATTTTCAATATTTACACTACTATAACCTGAAAGATGTCTTTCAGACACATTTAAGTAAATAATTCACTTGGTAATTTTTACACTTTTCATAAAATATGTGAGAATGGATCTTAAAATATTTTGAGGTTTTCAAGAAGATAGTTGTAAACTGATTCTTTCTGTACACTTCGAGTACAGAAAGGATTTAAAACTATAAATCACAAGTTCGTTCAGTTCGGCCACAAAACATACACAAGTTATTTGTTGATCAAAAGTATCATTATCAAGCAAGAAAATAGACTCCTTGTAAAATTCCCTAATAAGTATAATCCTTTTAACTACTGTAGTTAATTACCGCTAAAACCAGGATGTTAATAGCTTTGAGTAAAAAGAATAATCAATTAAAAAGTGTAAATGGTAAATAATTGAAGTAACTTATCTATAAGTCCTTTTCTCGCTCCTGGTCTTCGCCAGCCTACTCCTGGTTTAGATTTTCCATATCCTGCGTGTTAAAAAATTTAGAACATTAATTAAACGGAACAATTAAAAAGTTCCTGGCTCTTATCAAGCTCTTGGCCATTGCACTTGTTCCTGGTCGTGCTTCTCCAACCTAACGTGGCGTGAGTTTAACAAATTTTTTAATTAACAGTATTGAATGTACCAAAAACTTTGTAATACTTGTTCTTTGTTGTTTCTATGGATATAATATATTGTAGTGCGCCATCTGTTTCTTGTTCATGGTTTTTATCTTCACTTGCTTGTTTACGTTATGACTACTATTAAAATTAAATCAATTTTTGTTATCAGATTAGCCCAACACATACATACTATAGAGACAAACATGTTTTGTTACTCGTCTTTCATTAATGTTAATGTGATCAATTATCATAGTTAAGATCCAATATTCAGGCACAATACTCAATATGTCATGTCATTACTAAATATTATATCTGAAACTAAAAGAAACTTTGTACATTTGATCAAACTTTTTCGCTTTGATGTATCTAACTGAAACATAACATTATATGAAAACTGAAACTTGTACAGTTCCTTAGGGTAAACCATTTACTATATCTATAAGTTATTAAATTAACAATACATTATTTAAAACAGCTTACTCTGACATGCCGGTAACAATAATCACCTGTATGCCGCAGGACAAAACGTACACTTTAACTATTTACATAACCAGCCTGCAATGTTTAAACCTCAGCCATAACACTAGTATTCCATCCTCATCACATAGCCTATTTGATATTTATTAAATTCCTGTACTTTAACTATTTATGATTTTATTAATATAAATGATTTATGGCTGTGAAATTTTAGTTATTTTAAATATAAAATGATAAACTATGACACATATTTAAATATAGATGCGGTATTGCTTAGTAGAACTCTAACCGAGTTTAAATGTAAGGGAGCTGTTCTACACTTTGTTTTGGCTTCATGAGACCTTTGATCACATCCGCACAGAACGTATAGGCTTTCACTACATGTATATACTATATAAGAAAACTTTGATACATTTTAAAGTCCAACGTTTTAGACCGATCGGGCATTGGCACTCCCAATCATTGATCTACTTTAAAATAACGAGACTATGTTTAAATAGTAATGTTTTAGGATCCTGAAGTAATAACGCATGTATAGAATTGATTTAGATTACGGTTTATTCAAATAGTTGTCTATACTATTTATGAACACCAAATTTAATCAATTTAACATTATTTAGTTGGAATTTTAAAGTTAGTCAGCTAGAATATACAAAATGAATTTAAATCTCTATATTTAGCTTATTAAAATTTTTGAAAGTTAGCTGTTAGACATAAGTAGCAAAATGCTTATTTTACATAAGTACTGATTTTTTACCAACTATTTAAAACAGTCCCTATTACCTCCTGCATAAGCTAATCTTACGAAAGTACCCAAAACACAAGTTTATCATCATCAATCAGACCCGGGAAATAAATATCTTTATAAATGATATATTCTTCAAAATACAAGAATGGATTCCAAACTTAATGATCAAAAAATATAAAAATCTATTTATTAAACGTGTTTTAATACAAGTGAGGTTTTCTAGAGGTTGGTGCTGTGATTAATTGTCACTAAAAGAACGGTTTAAACAACTTTGGGTGGCAAGATATAGTAAGAGCGAAAACTTTTATTTCTTAAAAATAGAAGAAACTTATCATTATAGGTCCCGATCCTAGTCCTGCTTCTCTCAATCGCATCTTGTTCTTGGTGGTGGTTCTCCGGCTTACTGCGAGTTGACCTACTTTTGAACAAGAAAAGTGAACTACCCAACAAAATGAAAATACCACAAAGAAGGAAAATTTGTTGTTTCCATGGATTTTAATAAACATTACTTTAATATTTTTATCAGTGGAAGAGCTGTTCGCAAAAATTAAAACAATTACACGCCTAAAAATCGATGACAGGAGTGATATCAGAAAATGGCTGAGAGCTTTCGTAAGTCAGGGGACCGAAAGATTGGAAGGCTAAAGAGACAAGAATTTCAGATAATTCGGTATAATTAGTTTTAACCTACTGATCTAGGTATCATGGCTCTCATAGGTATGCAGCTTTCTGTATTCGTGGGTTTTGACATCATATCTTTACCCACAAGCCAGTCGTTTTAAAATCTAAGTAATTTACAAATATGAAGGCACCAGTGGCTAGAATTTCTTACAGAATAAATATAATATTAGACATTGGTAGTAATTGTTAGAAATAAATTTTGTCCCAGAGTTGGGAATTCTAGTTAAGGGAAAATGTCATAGGCTAAGATAGTCACAAAGGTTTAGAATGCTTGCAAAGGGAATGCAATTCCTAAGCTATACAAAAATTGGATAGTATGATTTGAAGTATAAACTTTAAAGTTGGATTACGGTTGGTATTTCAAAGTATATAGAAATTAACAAAGTGTAACATATCATGTATAGTTTTTTCTGCAAAAACTACATGGTAAGAAGTAAGGATTGCATTAGAAATCCATTCCATTTCTGTTACTTGAACTGAACATTTTCGATTACTCTTTCCACATTAATTACAGCATATAACCCTACCACAAAGTCAAGTCAGATTAACTTAAAATATAAATCTCCCAATTGACCTTAAAATATTGCTACGTTTCCATGAGGTCATTAGTAGCGATATCATTTTGTTCCTGCAACTTGTTATACCCAAAGTGTCTCTTAACGTTTCGACTATAAGTTTAGCTCAACCTCTCTACGAGGGACTTGGTAATACATGCTGTTTGTTAAGTAATTTAGCAGCATTGTACATAGTAGGCCTAATCTGACATTACGTGATTCTTAACAAAATTTACAACTAAAAGAGGAGCACAGTTACGATTAATATTTACTAAATAAACTATTAATTTTTTAAGTATCTGTTTATTCTTAACTAATAGAAAAAAAATAGGGAAAAATTTAATATTCATTAAAAAAAAGAATTTTTGAAGGCTAAATAATTTTCTAAAAATTGTACTTTAGTTTCCGAAAGTAAATGTTTAATAACTACAAGATATGTTACAACATTATGAAATACAATTATTTGTACTACGATAGAAACGAAAAGGCGAAATTTAATTTAATTCGGAATATTTGTAATGGTAACTTCAGAGCTCTGGTGATAATTTAATTGACTAATTGGTTAAATCAACAATTACAGACCACATTTCTCCTCAAATATGTATAATTTCGATATTATTTTATTGAGTGTAAACAATTAAATGTAATTAAGTTATACATTTTATTCCTAATTCAAATAGCATTCAATAATTTCCAATTATTTTCAATACTGCACCACTATAAAATGCTTGAGTGATATCTCTCAGACGTATTTAAACTACAAATTTCCCCGAGTAATCTTTAGACTTTTTATCAGATATGTACGCGTATGAACGGATATTATATCATTTGGACAATGTAAGTAACATAAAATGTAAACTGATTCTTTCTATACACGTAGAGTATTGAAAGGATTTAAAACCATAAATCTGATGTTCTTTTTTTAGCTCACACAATATACGAAAATTATTTGTTGATCAAGATAATCTTCCTCATTATTAAACTCCTGTTAATTTTAAACGCGTTATAACTAAATAGAAAATTGTCTCAATGTTTTTTTCTGCGATCCTTATTTCCTAAAACTAGGATTTAAACTACTTTGGATAAGAAGAATAGATAAAAAACTTTGAATTGCAATTGCATAATGTAACCCAACCATAAGTCCGTATCTTTATCCTGGCCTTCGCCAATTTACTACTGGTGTAAATCTTCCAGGTCCTGCGTGTGAAACGACTTTGAACTTTAAATTGAGCTAAGAAAAGAGTCCAGGTCCTTATCAAGCTTTTGGATAAGGAAAGCTCTTGTTTCTGATCGTTCTCCTCCATAATAGCGTGGTGTGAGTTCCAAGCCTTTTGTAAACAACATTTTTGAATTTATAGAAAAAATTACAATACTTGTCATGTGTTGTTTCTATGGAAATCAAAACAAAACATTTATATATACTGTTGTGTTTGTTTCACCTGTTTCCCTTCATTTTGGTTTTCCCCTTCACGTTTTTGTTTACATTACTACACTAACATTAAACTGATCGTTGTTATCTGGCCCACTCCCATACATACTATTGAGACAAACAAGTTTTGTTACTTGTCTTACAATATCGTGTATATGATAAATAACTATTGTTTAGGTAAAATATCTAGGAACAATATTAGATATTTCTTGTTATTGCTAATTAGTATATCTGCTACTAAAATTGTAAAATGATACATACACTAAGATTCCTTTCCAATGGTTTTCCTTGCAGCGATGATACTGAACAATTCGCACTGGGCAAACTGCTTTAACCGAATTAATTCATTTTAGTTTCTGTCCATATGTTTTGTATGTATTTCTGTCTGTATATATATATATATATATATATATATATATATATATATATATATATATCCGTCCAGCTGTAATTATAACTATATGTCTCTCTGTCCACGCCTAAAAAACGAAGTGACGTACAGAAAAACTTTGCAATAAGCTTCAATATTACGTGTAAAAAACTAACAACAACAAAATAATAACACCCACTGATAGAGCTGATCGCCTCACGTTCTAAGATTTTAGGATCTTAGCTAGAGATAATATACATTCAAAATATGTGTGTAACCGCACTTATTGTCAGTATAATCGACCTTCAATTTTTTATTCACCTCTTTATTCTGTATGTTAAGACCTTCGCACAGGCCAGTGGCCCATGGGAATAGGAGTAACAATCCTTAAGAGGGAATGAGCCTTTATTGCAATGACAAACATTTCCATGCATGGCATATGTTGTAATAACATAAAGATCCAGAGTAAAACATGTTGGCTACCAGAAGTTAAGAGCTCAGTGCGTTGTACTTGCTAGGGCACTGCGCCGCACGGCCTGGTAGCAAAAGCGTTAAAGTTGATTTTATTTTTTTTAATGTAAAACTGTAGTCCTTGAAATGCCTTTTTATAGTTTAATAGAGGATTATAAACTTTAACATAGCTTTTATAATTGAAAATTCAGTTGAATTTACAGTGGCCAAATCATTCCCAAATCCCGTCTTCATTTTGTTTGTCGTAACAATTATTTTTTGAAGTAAATGATAAGACCTTTCTACATCTTCGGGTATTTGCAGTGGGAGAACAAATGTGTTTCAAGATTGTATTAGTATTAAAAGTTGTATATTTTAAACTAAATTTAACCTTATTTTTTATATTTTTATATTTATTTGACTTTGTGGTAGGGTTATATACTGTAATAAATGTGGAAAAAGTAATCGAAAATGTTCAGTTCAAAAAACAGAAATGGAATGGATTTCAAATGCAATCCTTACTTCTTACCATGTAGTTTTTTGCAGAAAAAACTATACATGATGTGTTACACTTTGTTAATTTCTATGTACTTTGAAATACCAACCGTAATCCAATTTTAAAGGTTATACTTCAAATCATACTATCCAATTTTTGTATAAATTTAACTTGCAATGAAGGAAGCCCTTTCAGGACAAAAATACGAATGTATTACATTGCATGATATCTCAGGGAAAAATTACATATTTAGGTGTTAAATACTGTGTAAAACTATATTCTTTACATAGAAATGCTTCATTTTCAATCTATGAGTTATGATTAAGCGCCATTGAAATGGATCACTCTGTAAGCTGGGTCAAAAGTTTCTTTTCTTTATGGCTGCTTAAATATTTGATTGTTCGGGGTAGTCCTACTGAGTATGGTGTAATTCAAGTTCACGCTACTAGGTGTCCTACATTATTTTGGCTATACATGATTGACATTTAAACACTGCATATTCATGATAATTTATTACTTATTGCAAATTGAAATGTTATAAAAGTTATATATTGATAGAACGTTAAAAGTAAACCTATTTTTGCCTCATGGCAATTAAAAAATGGATGGAACAGAATGTCTTATCACTTAACGTTTCGAAAATTAAACTCATGCATATTTCTGTTATATAAAATATTTAAGCGATTTAAACATTCATATTTCTAATAATCATTATTACAATGACTACTTGGGGTTTTGTTTGATTTCCGAATAAAATGGATATATCATATTAAAAAATAACTAATGCTTATTGGCATTGTGAGTCTTTTTAAAGAACGAAAAAAACTTATTATGTTTATGCGCAATGCCGTTTCTCATAATGCATTCTAGCTTGGGTGGGTTGGGCACATTTTACTTATATTTTAAAAGTACAGCCATTGTTCATAAATATATTCTGAAAACGGGGTATGCGAAGGATAGATTACATCTCTCTGATTTATGGTTTCAAGAAACTGTAATTCTACCGATGAAAAAAATTCTTAAAGTGTTATTTATTCATGTTTACAAACATTTTGGAATATTTTTTATAATACCAGATTCTCACAACGTAAGATAGGTGAATACAGCCGGAATTAAAACTATTCACCAACACAAATCATTAGTGGCAATAAACATATTTAATCTATGACATATCGTAATCACTGTACTGAATTTAGAAATTTTAATTCTTCCTCTCTTAAAGGATTTTAAAGTAAGAATGCCGAGTCACTTTTCTCTGTTGACTACAGAGGACAGATTTACTGACAGTTAGAGCTGTTCACAGTTTTGGCGGGCCCTGGAAAATATATACGGCCGGGCCCCGTAATGTCCCTCCACTCACCTCGGTACAAGTGTGGCGGGACTGCCTGGGCCCTGAGAGGGCTTAGGCTCCGTAACACTATCACAAAACCCCTGTCTGAGTACGGGCTTGCTGACGGGACTGAACCCTCCCCTCTCTAAAATTGATATAGAAATTACATTTTCATTAAGGTCTTGACTTTTTTTATATTTATTCATAAAAAGTTATTCAAAAATATTAATAATCAACATAATTACTTAAATCATATGCATAATTTATTATACTTTAGTTGACTTAGAAACTATAGAATAAATTAACACATTATACTTTTTCCGGCCATTTAGGTCCATTTAGGATCTTTTTCCTGTAAGTATCTTAACTATACAGGAATTAGATAGGAAATAAAAAATAATAATGAATGCTATATTATTTTTTTAATTTTAATAATATATGTCTTAATGTGTATGTATGGTTTTATTCTTTTGTGATATGTTTTTAAAAATTATTATTTATTAAATCCTTTTTTCACTATAGAGTTATTTTATCGTGATTTGTTATTTTTCTTCATTGCTAAAAAATGTTTACTGCTGTTTGTCAATTATATATTTTGTGGAAATATGGACTATTTTTTTATTTGACTTCCAGGTATGGATATTATGTTTGTCAGGCTATTTTTCACCGCAACCGTTAATTGTAAGATTTATAATAGGTTTCTAGGTTCTTTGTTTATAATCCTGTGCCATATTGCTTACTCATAGGATCTCTCACCCAACAACTACCTGTACTGCAATCTTTACAATCTTTGTCAATCTTTACGATGATTGACAAAAAATTCGATTCTGTATATTCCCCAAACTGTACCAAATTGTATACTTACAGATTATCTCGCTTCACAACTACTTGCATCGCTATATCTCTATGATGGTTGCTGACGAAAAATTCAATCAGTTATTATTGCTGGTTGTTGACGAAAAAGAATATCCGCTTTATTCCCCAAACTGTAAAAAATTCTTTAATTACAGATTGTCTCTCCCCACAACTACCTGAACTTCTATATCTTTATTATGATTGTTGACGAAAACGTCGATCCCATATATTCCCTAAAGTGTACCGAATTCCTTACTTACAGATTGACTCCCCCCACAACTACCTGCCCTGCTACATCTCTTTGCTGGTTGTTGACGAAAAAGGATATCCGCTTTATTCCCAAAACTGTACCAAATTCCTTACTTACAGATTGTCTCGCACTACAACTACCTGCACTGCTATATCTCTTTGCTGGTTTTTGACGAAAAAGGATATCCGCTTTATTCCCCAAACTGTACCAAATTTTACACTTACAGATTGTCTCGCCCCACAACTACCTCCACTGCTATATCTCTTTGCTGGCTGTTGACGAAAAAGGATATCCGCTTTATTCCCCAAACTATAACAAATTCCTTCTTACAGATTATCTCGCCTCACAACTACCTGCACTGCTATATCTCTTTGCTGGTTGTTGACGAAAAATTATATCCGCTTTATTCCCAAAACTGTACCAAATTCCTTCCTTACAGATCGTCTCGCACCACAACTACCTGCACTTCTATATCTCTTTGCTGGTTGTTGACGAAAAAGTCGATCTCTATATCCCCCATAGCCATAGTGGAGCCCAGTAAGACATTGAGTGATTATACTCTACGACACGAGAGACCTCTGGTGTACGATTCAGTAACTAATTCATAAAGTTAAAAGTTATAGAATTTTTCTATTTTCAAAACTAACTTTTACTAATTTTTATAATTTAAAATCATCAAGAATTGAAATTTTATGTAAAAATCTACAATTACAGGTGTAGGTAAATGATTACATAAATATTTCTGGAGTAGAGATACCTGATAGTTTTAAGAAGAAAACAGAGGAATGTACAACTGAAATTCGTTTCAATTCTTCAAAGTAAATGAATCCGTACTAAAAACCAGTTTCACGTACTATGGGAGAGTATCATATAAGATAAGTTAATTTATTGTTTAAATTTTAAACTGTTCACAGTTATATGAATTATGACATGTAAGCATTCAAAAATAGTGGCTTTCTTAGTATTATTAATCTATTATACACTACTTTAAACTCACTGGTAATATTTACTCTCTAAGGCTTTGAGATTTAGCTAAGAAAGTGGTTACTTTATCAATTCTATGGTTCTATTAGCAGTATAATTCATATTAAAACTGCTTAAGGGCAGTCCGACCTCCATAAGAACATAATGTTAACTTGGGAACCTATATCTCTGTAATGGTTATAGATAGAGTCCTGATTTTTATTTTACTTATTAAATAGCTTATAATCTAGGTCTTATCATGAGGTTTTTAAATTTGAAAAAAAAATTAAAAAGTTATAATTTTTTTATAATTTATTGTTTTTAACTAACTTTTTTATAAGTAAAAATGTTTACTGTGCCTCATTGACAAGAGATATTTATAAATTCCCATGAGGGGAACTAGGCAATAGTAAGTAGAATACTGTATAAAAATTTGACTGGGGTAGGCCTAGTAGTTTTTGAGTTATAGGGCCCCAAAGTTAAAAAATAACAAGTTTCGGCAAATCAAGAAAAAGCAAGAAGGTAGCATATTTTGGACTCATACCTTGGTTTAATGATGGCCTGCACTGTAGGAAGGGTTGTCTGGATCCTCTGCTTCTTGATACAGATCCTCCAGCTTCCTTTTGGCTAAAGTCCTTGATTGCCTGATTTTTTTTTCAATGTCGGTAGCCGCTTTATCTGCTTTGCGAATCCGCTGGGTGTCGAGACGTTTTAAAGCTAACCGCATATTCAGTCCTGGTTCTAGCCCAATGTGCTCTAAAACTTTCACTTTGGAGCTGTACCCATCATTGAATGATAGGACTGCCTCATAGACACCTAGCCTAAGAGCACCTAGTGTAACAAAGGTGCGTTTAGGGAGCCGAGCCCAAATGACATTATTCATAGACTCATTAGGATTTTGAGATTTTCCTTTGAGACATTTTCTGAGTAGTTCTAGGCTGCACAAAGATTTAAAAATAGGTTTGATTGCTTTCATTAGAACAGGTGAGAGGTGAAAATGCTGGCTGTGGTCATATTTAGTATTTTCTTTGGCGGCTTTGTTATACTTACACCATGTGTCTTCGGTGTCTGGGCATAAAATATGTAAAGGCGTATCGTTAGTAGACTGAACATGACAGTACAACGCCCAAACTGCTCGCCTCATGGCTTCCACGCTGTGTGTATTCCTACGGATGGCTAGTCCATAGTATATTTGGATTTGTTGGATCGCCTTCCCTGTTAGCCTACCTTTCCCAGAAAGAGATTTTCCGTCAGAAAGCTTCAAGCCTTTATTTTTCATGATAAAGTCCCTTATTCTTGTCCCCATCCTCTTCTGGACGTGTCCTACACATTCCAACTTCTGAATGGACACATCTGGGCCATATGGTGCTTCTGCCACAACTGCTGCATAGCCATTGGAGTCACCATCTCCAAGGTACTCCACATAGCGAACACCGTATTTAGTCTCGGATCTTTTGAACATTGCAGTCGCACCTTCAGCTTCCATACCTCCACTGCTACCTACATAATTTGCCTTGCATATTTCTAAGTGTTGGTTGCTTGTTCTCTGAGGGCAGTTACAGTATTTTTGACATTGAATAAATATCTATTACTTTACCCGTATCTGCTGAAGTAATTGTGACAACGCCATTTAGCGAGGTGTGGCCTCGCTTTTGCCAGCTTCCGTCAACCGCAACACATAAGTCATTAGAATTTCCATTTTCAATAACTGCTTCTGTCACTGCTCTCTTCATAGAGTTTTCACACACACTTTCTACATGGCTGGACAAAAAACTGTTCATGTTGATTGAACTTGCTGGGCGGAGCGGGTAAATTCATCATGCCGCAAAGAGTTTGGGCAGCAGTATAGCCCTTTCCTATTACACGCAAGCCGTATACTAACCTTAGGTTCAAGTCATAGTAGCATTGTGAACTTTTGCTTGGTGCCTCAATAGGCCTAGGCCCTAATATCTGTTGCTTTGGGACAGTTGTCAAAAGCTTTTGTCATGCCACAGCTACAGGAGACGGAAATTTGTACTGCGAGCCCTGCTAATGGTTTTCGACTAAATGATAGGTTGCCATGACAAACCCTACACACTGCAACATCTTTCAAAACTGATTCTAGCTGTACAATGTTTACTATGTCATACTGTAAGGTATCAGTTGAATTATCATAGCAGGCTAGGTTAGGGCTCAATTTCTCATTGGATGTGGAAACAACTTTGGGTGTTCTAGGCCTATCCTCTTCATTACCTGAAGTTACTACTGTTTTCTTGCTACGAACAACAGTCTTCTTCTTGTAACATAGTTTCTTAGTTCCTACTCTCTTCTTATTACCCATTTTAATCTACATTCAATTACAATAAACTCCTTTACAAATAAAAACAACAGGGAAACTTGCAAATCACAAAACACAGTATTTCAAAACTTCACAATAACCTCCAACATAAAATAATAACAACAGATGACATCTGTCATATTGCTGACAGTGTGTGATATCAGCTAAAACCAGACTAAAAGCAAAACAGTACCAACATAACAAAACCAATTAATATCTATTTTATAGATTGTTGTTTACTATAAGGGAGTGGTGCTCAACGCCAAACAACAGTTGCAAGCCTTTATATATATATTTTTTATATAAGGTTAATATTATAGTAATAAGGTATATTATATACCATTTTAAAGAGAAAATTCTAAAGAATATTAATAAATAAAAAACCAAAATTCCCCAAAAAAAATTTTTTTTCATGTCAGACTGCCCTTAATATCGTTATCTTTTGGAAAATATTAAGCCGATTCTAAATGCACGCTTTAGATACCAACACTCTAAAGCGCATATTGAATCGAAAACGTACCATAGCTTTTATGAAGATCGTACCAGTGTGATTTATTTTTTAAAGCAATTTAATACAATATATAATAGTAATGAAACTCACTGTTTAGGACGGCACTGGATCTCTCTCTCTCTCTCTCTCTCTCTCTCAGTGTGGAAAAAAAGGAGTGGTACAGATATTCTTGAAAAATAAGGACAAGATTCCCAGTGAGCTGAAATCGTACAGACCAGTGACACTGCTTTCAGTCTTGGGAAAGTTTGGCGAAACGTTGATTGTAACAAGAATGAAAAGATGGATCAGCGAAGAAGACTTATTAAGTGATAAGCAGTTCGGATTTAGGGAGGGAAGAGGAACAGTGGATGCGTTGATGAAAGTGAAGAGGGATGTGGAGGAAACCGTAGAGAAATACGTGCTGGCAGTCTCCCTGGGCATAGCGGGTGCATTCGGCACGGCATGGTGGCCAGAAATCTTAAGGGTACTAAGATTAGAATGACTTTTGAATATAATACTGAATAGTTCAAAACATTGAAATATCCCGAAATATCTTTCGTTCTTTCCATGGATATAAGTAATTTAGATGTTTACGTTTGTAGAGGGCATATCAGCTGGATTATTTTAATAAAAGTGTTCATATTTTGTCCCTCGCAATTGGCGTTATTTATATGGACATAAACTCAAGTGTTCTATGTATTCCTTTTTATGTCTAGGGGCAAAGAATTTAAGATTACAAGTAAACACCCTTGATGTTCGTAAAATTTGTGAAAACTTTCCTCCAAAAATGAAATTAAATGTCAGCCAAAACTAGCTTTGGTGCGGGGCGTTTGAAAAAATAATTGGTTTCAGTATAAAACAATTAAATCTAACCATCAGACACGTAATTAATACGGGTAGTTATATCAGCCAACGATATGGAAAGACTAAGTTAGTCATTTTCAGCCAAGTATTTGTTATCGATATTGTTAAGGGCAGTCTGACATGAAAAAAAATTTTTTTTGGGGAATTTTGGTTTTTTATTTATTAATATTCTTTAGAATTTTCTCTTTTAAAATGGTATATAATATACCTTATTACTATAATATTAACCTTATATAAAAAATATATATATAAAGGCTTGCAACTGTTGTTTGGCGTTGAGCACCACTCCTTATAGTAAACAACAATCTATAAAATAGATATTAATTGGTTTTGTTATGTTGGTACTGTTTTGCTTTTAGTCTGGTTTTAGCTGATATCACACACTGTCAGCAATATGACAGATGTCATCTGTTGTTATTATTTTATGTTGGAGGTTATTGTGAAGTTTTGAAATACTGTGTTTTGTGATTTGCAAGTTTCCCTGTTGTTTTTATTTGTAAAGGAGTTTATTGTAATTGAATGTAGATTAAAATGGGTAATAAGAAGAGAGTAGGAACTAAGAAACTATGTTACAAGAAGAAGACTGTTGTTCGTAGCAAGAAAACAGTAGTAACTTCAGGTAATGAAGAGGATAGGCCTAGAACACCCAAAGTTGTTTCCACATCCAATGAGAAATTGAGCCCTAACCTAGCCTGCTATGATAATTCAACTGATACCTTACAGTATGACATAGTAAACATTGTACAGCTAGAATCAGTTTTGAAAGATGTTGCAGTGTGTAGGGTTTGTCATGACAACCTATCATTTAGTCGAAAACCATTAGCAGGGCTCGCAGTACAAATTTCCGTCTCCTGTAGCTGTGGCATGACAAAAGCTTTTGACAACTGTCCCAAAGCAACAGATATTAGGCCTAGGCCTATTGAGGCACCAAGCAAAAGTTCACAATGCTACTATGACTTGAACCTAAGGTTAGTATACGGCTTGCGTGTAATAGGAAAGGGCTATACTGCTGCCCAAACTCTTTGCGGCATGATGAATTTACCCGCTCCGCCCAGCAAGTTCAATCAACATGAACAGTTTTTGTCCAGCCATGTAGAAAGTGTGTGTGAAAACTCTATGAAGAGAGCAGTGACAGAAGCAGTTATTGAAAATGGAAATTCTAATGACTTATGTGTTGCGGTTGACGGAAGCTGGCAAAAGCGAGGCCACACCTCGCTAAATGGCGTTGTCACAATTACTTCAGCAGATACGGGTAAAGTAATAGATATTTATTCAATGTCAAAATACTGTAACTGCCCTCAGAGAACAAGCAACCAACACTTAGAAATATGCAAGGCAAATTATGTAGGTAGCAGTGGAGGTATGGAAGCTGAAGGTGCGACTGCAATGTTCAAAAGATCCGAGACTAAATACGGTGTTCGCTATGTGGAGTACCTTGGAGATGGTGACTCCAATGGCTATGCAGCAGTTGTGGCAGAAGCACCATATGGCCCAGATGTGTCCATTCAGAAGTTGGAATGTGTAGGACACGTCCAGAAGAGGATGGGGACAAGAATAAGGGACTTTATCATGAAAAATAAAGGCTTGAAGCTTTCTGACGGAAAATCTCTTTCTGGGAAAGGTAGGCTAACAGGGAAGGCGATCCAACAAATCCAAATATACTATGGACTAGCCATCCGTAGGAATACACACAGCGTGGAAGCCATGAGGCGAGCAGTTTGGGCGTTGTACTGTCATGTTCAGTCTACTAACGATACGCCTTTACATATTTTATGCCCAGACACCGAAGACACATGGTGTAAGTATAACAAAGCCGCCAAAGAAAAAACTAAATATGACCACAGCCAGCATTTTCACCTCTCACCTGTTCTAATGAAAGCAATCAAACCTATTTTTAAATCTTTGTGCAGCCTAGAAACTACTCAGAAAATGTCTCAAAGGAAAATCTCAAAATCCTAATGAGTCTATGAATAATGTCATTTGGGCTCGGCTCCCTAAACGCACCTTTGTTACACTAGGTGCTCTTAGGCTAGGTGTCTATGAGGCAAGTCCTATCATTCAATGATGGGTACAGCTCCAAAGTGAAAGTTTTAGAGCACATTGGGCTAGAACCAGGACTGAATATGCGGTTAGCTTTAAAACGTCTCGACACCCAGCGGATTCGCAAAGCAGATAAAGCGGCTACCGACATTGAAAAAAAAATCAGGCAATCAAGGACTTTAGCCAAAAGGAAGCTGGAGGATCTGTATCAAGAAGCAGAGGATCCAGACAACCCTTCCTACAGTGCAGGCCATCATTAAACCAAGGTATGAGTCCAAAATATGCTACCTTCTTGCTTTTTCTTGATTTGCCGAAACTTGTTATTTTTTAACTTTGGGGCCCTATAACTCAAAAACTACTAGGCCTACCCCAGTCAAATTTTTATACAGTATTCTACTTACTATTGCCTAGTTCCCCTCATGGGAATTTATAAATATCTCTTGTCAATGAGGCACAGTAAACATTTTTACTTATAAAAAAGTTAGTTAAAAACAATAAATTATAAAAAAAATTATAACTTTTTAATTTTTTTTTCAAATTTAAAAACCTCATGATAAGACCTAGATTATAAGCTATTTAATAAGTAAAATAAAAATCAGGACTCTATCTATAACCATTACAGAGATATAGGTTCCCAAGTTAACATTATGTTCTTATGGAGGTCGGACTGCCCTTAAGCATTCTAGTTTTTTATTTTTATAAACAGGGATCTGCGAATATTTAATACCGTAAGAGGCGCTAGTATACTAATGTTTATATTTTATTATAACCTTGTTTCATTAAACTTTCTCGGCCTATCTGACATTAACTATGTAAGGGTTTGTATCAATTACTTACTTCTACACACCTTGCATCAAGAAAGGGAACTAGTTGTTGATTGGTCAATTCTATTACATTACTTATTTAACTTGTTTTTATATATTTCTAACTCACTTATACCCAAATAAGGGGTTTTAATCTGACAATTCAAAAAATATTGTTATGGGAAAGTTTTAATTAACAAACATATATCAGTAGCCGGTGTCGTATTACACTTTATAAGAGTATTATAATAAATATATTGCTTTTTAAGACTAGTTCTTAACACAGAATATAGTGATTAACTATACATTGCATCCCGAAATTCCTATGTTTATATTTACAAATTAATGTATTTTTGCCATTAGGTTTCATATTGTTTTTCACGTGGAAATAATCAGTTATACATCGTAACTAATTTAAAAAGTATCCACTCTTTAAAAAAGCCATAAACTACCAAATCATCATGTCCTACCACTATTTAAAATATGTTCACGAATATTATTTATAAAAAATAAAATATCTCATATTCATTTCAGTATTGATTACATGTTTGCATTTTTGGGGTAAATTCCTCTAACGGTTGTGTGTATAACACAATGCTAATCGGATTTAATATTCAACATTAACCTACACATTAAAAAAATGCTCTTAAAAATAAAAACATGCTGAGAACTGTTCTTATATTTGGATGATTGTATGTGATATAGAAAACTCCTTCTCAAGGTAGCCGTCAAAAATACAAGGCACTAACTTAATTTGAGTAAGCCTAAACAGTATTTTGAAAGATATTATATTATACAGGAAACGTTTAATAACGTATATTGTTTTTTAATAAATGCCTTTATCTCAAAATGTTCTGACAAGTTTAAAGATGTAATAACGATGTTGTATAACTCTCATTGCTAACAAAGATGTTTGCTATGGTTATTCTGGCAATGGTTCAAAATTGCAAATATAAATGTTTTATAACTATGTAGTACCTTACCTTTACTCATAAAAAAATTACAAATATAAATATGAATGCAATTTCCAGACATAATATATTATGTCTTGTGTTCTTTTATTACACACTTTCTAATTCAAAAGAATACGTATTAAATGTATAGCTTTAAAAGGTATGTTTAAGACGTAACTTAAGAATGTAGAGTTATGTATTGAAATTTAAAGACCTAAGTCAGTAGTGCGGAGTGTATCACAGACGTTAAGTTACTAGCTTCTCCGTAAGTAATTGGAAACTGAGGCAAGAAACTTGCATTGTAATTAGTAAAAGAATTTGTTACTTAGAAAGATGTATGATGATACTCTGGTAACGTTAGGAAAAGGTGTTTTTTGGAATGTCACTTTTAGCCAGGTTTTCTCTCGTATACAAAACATATTTGCAGACATATACCTTACAAAGATATATATATATATATATATATATATATATATATATATATATATATATATATATATAAAGTATTGCCTATTGTTTATGACATTAGTCTTGACGATATTGCAACAATAAATTTTCGACTTAGACATTGACTACGCTTTCAGAAGAATTTCATTGACGGAGGTATTTCTTATTTTAATATTCTAGAGAAAACGGTTATAAAATATCTGCAGGAGAGAATATACACGGATATATACTCTCAGCAGTTGGTTTCACGTTTCAGTCCTAAGTCACCTTCAGTGTAATTTTACTACATTACAAAAATTATTTAGGAAATTGTGTTGATCTTCATTCATATATGATTTGTCTGTTGACACTTGGATCTGTGTAGCCCGTTCTTAGTTGATATGTGGAGGTTCAACGTCCAGCTTAACTTTATGGAAAGCGATATTCAGAAAAAGACGAGTTTGGTTAAGAAAAACTTTTTCACCAAACGTGTGTCTGTGTGTTAGGGCGTATTGTTCAAGGTCTTGAATGTTTTGAAATTACTACCTATTTCGTTTACTAATCTGGCCTAGCTCTGGTGAATTCCTATTTTTGTCAGCCTAAGGCAAGAAAGAATCAAAGCCACGCGGATATAACTACTGTGGTTTTATGGGAATAATTCCCACCATCATCCGTCACAAAATCAATATTTTAATTTGATTCAGTCTATATGCCACACTAGATGATATATAGGGTTTTTGGCATTATACTTATTATTCTTTTACTTTTTAAATATTTCGGTACTAGCAATGAAATGATGTATTGGGAATATAGACTTCATTCGTTGTTGCTTAGTAGCATAAACCTTTAGGAGAGTTAAGTAAAGTCAGACTTGTTATAGGTAAGAAATATAAAATTGTCACAAATATTTTATAATATTCGTGTAAATGTATGCGCGTCATTGTAATAGGCTTTGCTGAGGTTGAATGCAAAATGTCAAACTCTATAGCTTATTTAGTTTTCGAGATGTCCTGCGGACATATAAACAGACAATAATACACGAAATGCATGAATACATCCACAGGGACAAAAGAAAAATCGTGTGAACTTGCTAAGTGAAAGGCTTCTAAGACACTCAGCCTAATTCCATGGTTGGACAAGGACCATAATATAATTCATATTTTGCACTAATTCGAAACACAGTAGCGCCATCATAGTAGGAAGGGCTGATTCAATGGGAATGTTGAGTTAAGCTCCATTTCAACCTTCCTCTTACGTGGAGCAACTGAAATAAAAGACTTTCACTCAAAAGAATTTTATTTACAACTAATTCTTCCACACATAACACTGCTATAGTGAGAATGGATGATTCAGTGAGGAAGGCTGTGAAAGTTAAATGTCGAAGCGATATGGGGGTTTTGTTTTATTAACCTTTTTTATTCTCGTCGCCGACTATTTTTGGTCCCCTTTAGACGAACATGACTCGAGATTTAAGACATCTGCAACAGCATCAGGTTGTATACGCTGCACTAAAAGGAAAGTGAACTGGAGATAAAATAAACATAGAAATTCAATGAGCCCGTCCGACCGCCTGCGTTATGAGTGGAAGACTCAGTAGTTCCACCGTGCTTTTGGATCTTGTAATTCAACATCGCAGAGCACTTAGTTGTGCATGAGACATGAGGATACAGCGTGCATTATAAAAGTAATGTGAATTTGTGGAAAAAACTTATCTATTCATCCGATTTGTGCAAATGGTCAAAATACTTTAACATAGTCTCCTCCTGCATCAACACACCTGGGTAAACAAATTCTGCCACAGTTGGAAAGCACTCTGGAACTCCTCGACTGGAGTTCCTCTCAGGAGCCTTAAAACTTGAGCTTGGATGTGCTCCACCCACTCCCAGTGCTTTCTCTTAATATCTCTCTCTTCAGTAAGTGGAACAAAAATATCACCACAGGCCGTGTGGTTGGTGACATCTTCATGGTGTAGCTTGAAGATGACTTTATCAGCCCGGACGCGGGCGATCCGGTGTTTCGGTCTCGAGCACCTTCAGGTAAAAGACTGCGTGGACAGATTTCCTCGCTGCACAAACTCAAAATGGACGATTTATCGAACGTCAAAGAAGGTAAACAGCATTGTTTTAATACAACACTTGCTCATATATGCAATTTTTTGTGTTTGGGAGAGGATTCTGTGTGCCACTGGGAGCCCTGCCTTTTGGATTCTGGATTTAAATATGTACTGATGCTTTTGTATAACACAAACAGCTAAAGATGTGTGCTAGGGTTATTCAGGCAATTGTTCACTCCGACAGGGAGCCCTCTCAATTTAGATGTTTACCTGACGCATTATTCTCAAAAACTACTTATTTTATTTCGACATGAAACAGAAATTGTATTAATAATATTACAAAGATAAAATGTAATATGTAAATCTAGCATTGGAATCTAGTTAGGTACTCCTAATAGTGAATAGTTTTTGGTTGGTCTGTTATTATCTCTTGTATTCTGAAAGCGAGCTCTGGTGTGAATTTCAGTAAGTAATAGAATGAGTTGAAACTTCTAGAACAAATTTATTTCACATTGTTTTGGCACTGAGTTTTTTAAAAATTAAAGTATACAAGTTAAACACAATTAGCTGCTCTTGTTATACTTTAAATAAAAAGCATTGACTAAGTTCAACTCATCACGAATGTCTTGCTTATGAAAAATGCTAGAAACAAACAAGCAATTGCTGCAAAAAACAAGTATGAAAATGTCTCCCATTAAAAGTTACATATATTTTTGATAAAACTACGTGAAACTTCCAATATATGTTGGCATCTGAGTAGTGTAAAATAATGTAAACTGATCTCCCTGTACTATTTGCGTACTAAGAGGATTATATATAATACCAAATATGAATTAGTAGCTTTTACAAGAAACATAACAATGCAGTGTTTTAACTATTTTTAATTTGTACTTCTGTTAGCCCTGCATATTAACTATTCTGGTGTTTTGTGCTCTAAATTATGGATAAAACTAGAATGTAAACTGCTTTGTGTAACGAGAAATAGTGAGTAAAAACTGTGATTTATATTAAATTAACGTAACTCATACCTGTAAGTCCTGGTCCTGACCTGCTTCTAACCATCACATCGCGTTCCTGGTGGTACTTCCGTGACTAACTGTGAACTCAACGAAATTTGAAAAATGCAGCAACAAAACACTTTAGAATTATTAAAAACATTAAATTATAAAAGATATGTTGTTTCCATGGATATAAAATAATATTTTATGTCAACTGCTGCGTACGTCTCACCTCTATACTTATATTGCTGACGTCACGACTTCTACTATCACTAGACAGAACGCTTGTTGTCTGATTTACCAAACACATACATTTTAAGCACAGAAACAAGGGAATAACATATAATTATAAAATGTACAATAAGACTATTGTACATTTGAGACCCTGTCTCAAGTTGTGATGATTGTGCTACATTATTAGTGTTTAGGTACAATATCCAGTGACTCTATTCGACACAACGTTTTTACTATAAAAATAACATAAATATAAGGAATCTTAAATATTCATATTTAAGATTTAATTATGAATGCAAACTAACTGTTTTAAAGACATTTCGATTTGTTATAATACTATAATATATATTCACCTAATTTGTCCAATTTTAACAAAATTTTATGGGTCCATTACTTAAATTCAATGTAAATTTATGCGTATTTTTATTTTAAAGAATTCCCTAAAATGTTTAATGAAATTAACTTCAAATAAAATAAATTGTTAACACTTAGCAATTTAACAGTAAGATGAAAATCGTAATAAATATGATTAGGCACTTATATAGATGGCAGCAATAACACGTTTAAACCAATATGCATATTCTGCTATCTTCTAATAACATTGTTTATCGCGGGATATGTCCCAAAACGTGCTTATCAGGCGAGTGTCCTCAATAGGTAAATAAGTCACATTATGAGATAATCCTCACAATCGATTTATTATAAGCAATAGTTATAAAACTCCTTATAAATTAATACAATTATAGTGGCTCACAAATAAATATAATAACTCGAAGTAGAATTGACACACAAGAGATATTATTATTACTCATTATGTAAGCGTCTCAGGTAACAATGGCTCATTGTGAGAGAATCTTATGCACTGTTATATCAGCATACGCTAGTAATGAGTTTCACACGAAGCCTTAAAAGAATAAAAAGCTTATAAATATGAGTATATTATCTCAAAGAACAATCTTGATAAGATATTACAATTTGAAACGCTATAAGCTAACTAATCTAGTTATTAAGAGAGTAGACTCCAATTTATAAATTCATAAATAATTAAATAAACCAATTAGAGGATTTTTTTGAAAATTGTATCTAAGAAATAAGGTAAAAAGACAGTTTATCATGCACACGTGAGACACATTAAAGCCAGATATGTATAATAGAACAGAATACATAATGGAATGATACATAACCTAACATTTTTGCATACACTTTAAGGGCACAATGTAACATTTTTTTTGTGAACCTTAAATTTTGTAACAGAGAAAGAGTTAGATTTTATTAACTTTGGCAGACAGGCCTGATCAACCTGGAAACTCCTTATCAGCTGGCTATTAAACAAGCTGCAGCTCCAGCTGGCCAAACAACAATTGACTCCTACTTTCCTGTTGGACTTTATTGCTTACTGACACGCTTCACCAGGCTTAACCTCTCTGACATTTATTTCGCAGCTAGTTGGTGCGAAATAAAACTTTTAACTGAATAAAAAACATGTAAACACTTATCCTCTTTTGTTTCCATGGATATAAAATTGTTATAAGTATAAAAACCTGTTGTATTTATATAATAATTCGGGTATAAAAGAGTCCATTAAGAGTCGATCTCTTTCTTCTCCTTAGTAATGTTATCGCCAATAAACTGACCGGATATGAGCGCCTCGCCGTCAGACAGCAAAGAGTAATTAGACAACACTTCACTTTGACACCAACTACTCTTGTTCTATAAAACGAGAAACTGTCAATCACAAATTTAAAATAAGGGAAGCTCAGAATTTAAATTTCCTTCATTCAATCTTCAGGTTTGCTTTTGTTTTGGCATGCAAGTTGTGAATAGAAAAAAAGAATAAACAAGAAAAACTTTACCTTGCTACATTTTTGTTTTATTTTTGTTTTTGGTTTTCAATTTTCAACGATTTAGAACTCGTCGTAGTAAAGAGTTTGACAAGCCGTTACTGCAGTAAAAATAAACATTATTAATGGTAATGAAAAATATTTTGTTTCTTTTAACGTTTTATGGTCACATTGACGTACATGCGCATTTTAAACAATTATCCCCCTACACTACGCGGTGCCGATGAAAGAGCCGACATCTTCATCCTTATTAGTATCCCACTTTAGCTTGTGGTAGTGTAATGATAGTGTAATGAGTGTAGTGATTGTGATTCTCGTACTCGTGACTTATGCTTGGGTTGGGATTTTCATTCTGCTCAGTGATAACGCTTGGACCGGACTCAAGCAGCTTTTGGGTATCCTTTACACCATTTTCTTTCCTTTGTTTTCTACTTTATTTTTGTATGTATTAATAACCTCCCCCACCTGACAAATAGGATAGATTCCATTCCTCGAAACATTGTGTTAAACCTTTTGTAACATATAACGATGGAAAATGTCAGAAATCTTGTTAAACTTTCAAATCTTCCATTGTCAATAACAAAGTTTAAAGTAAGAATTAATCTACACGTAGACCTTTATTGCAGATAGACCAATCCGGGAGTTGTAAATCTTGTACAACTCATTCAAATAAAAAAGGAAAAATTTGCCTAATTTCTTAAATTGTGCTGATGTTGCTGCTACCATTATGATAAAATACACACGCTGATAACAAATGAAACACTGATTTTCCGCTAAATGTTCGAGCGAATCCATTAGTTGGTTTTATGGAAAATTAACAGTCTTTAATACTTAATATCTCTTTTTTTTATAGATTTGAAGCTCATAGCGCATAATACGCCCGTTTGTATTCAGATATTACAGTACGTAACAGTGACGTTACATCTAGTATAACAAGCATTTAAATCTTAAACAGTATTGTTCCTATGTCAATTATTTGCAAACTGCAAAGTTGTGGAGGCAAAAAATAATACTGCTTTAATTATATTTGACTTACTGGTATTTTACTTAGAGTTAGTGTTTTTTGCGGTTGTAATAAACCAGAACATAAAGAAGAACATCAGGCAATTTGAAAAGCTGAGCAATGTGATGACGTCAGGTATCAGCTGTACAACGACGGTCTGGAGACTTAGCAGCTGTATTGGTGCTTCACAGATTTGATATTGTACAGTTTTGACATTGCGATTTTAAAGCTGTAAAGACAATGGGCGAGGTATTATACGAGTGTGATCAAATCAAGGTGTTCTCGGATAACCGGAGCTTTGATTACTCAGAAGTGATATTGAACTTTATTTTATGATGATAATGTCCTTTTTGCGACCAAACTGTTATAGATCTAACTTATGTGTTCAGAAATCCAACTAAATCACTAAAAAACATTTTTACATGCATCAATAGAGGCATAAGTATACGTTATTGGTGATACAAATGATACTTTTGTGTAACTCCTGTTCTTATTAAGACAATAGGATTCCATTAAAAAAGTACACCCTCTTTCCAATTATGATGGAATACTGTTAGAATAAAATTTAAATATGTATTTATTATTGATATTTTCATCTAATACTTGGAATGTACAATTTGTTAGTAATACAGGGAAGTTATCGTATAGGATATTAACGGGTAATTACACCTTTTTTATTAAACAAATCATTAGTCTACTTCCGTATGTGTGAACCTATTTTAAGGTTTTACTAAATTCATAGTATAAAAAGTTTAAAATATAAATTCAAAATTGTAGTTATGTTGAGTGTAAATATACTTAATGTATTAAATGAATTTTAAAAGTCTGACGCTGTCAGAGACTTGACAGCTGGAATCTGGAGTCATGTTCGTTAAGAGATTCAAAACAATTTGGTGGCGAAGAAGCTTAAAACGAACTCTTCGATTCATTTGTATATCTAAGATCCCTACACTACAAAATATAGTGCAATGTAGGTTAAGAGGTATTGTAATTATCTCATCAGGAACATATTAGAATGCCCTATCAGGTTTAAGACCCAATCCCAAAGCGCGGTGGAGCTACCAAGTTTTCTAGATATAAAGTAGCTTTGGTGCGAAAGATTGATTCAACGTTAATGTTGAGTTTAGCTACAGTCAAATGCAGCCTCTGAAATCTGTCTCCCGGAATGTTATTTTGAGGAGATCCAAAAAGAATCGGCGACGAAGAAGCTTAAAACAAACACTTCACCAGATTTAAGACGCTGCACTAAAAGGAACGTGAACTAGAGCTGAATGCTATAAAAGGATCTTAACTCGATTTTAGCCTTGTAAACGCGTATCATGTGAAAAAGTAGTTGTGTTGGAATGGAGTTGTTAAAAGCCAAGTCAGTTAACCGTTTAACTTTAAACTTCAGCAAAGCTCTTGCTGTTTTGTTTATGATTTTTCTAAGGCCATCACGTTCTCTTATCAGAAATTATATTAAACTAATTGGTGTTAAATACAATACCTCAATGAATAAACTATTCGTATATTAGTCGATCATTACGAGTCTTACTCTTAAACGCGTCTGAAGTAATAGACTTAATCTCCAACATAAAAATTATATATTTCCAGTTATAAAGTGTAAGCACAAATTTAAAATTTTTTACATCTTGAAAATATATAATTATGTTTTTAATTACAGTGGAAACCTAATTTAATTTGCACATTCATACAAGTAAGTTCCTTCGTATAAAATAATTTTAATTGCTGCAGTAATTAAATATGGCCCTCTGCTCATTTTGCAGAAGGAAATTCATCATTAAAATCTCGCAAACGTCAATCCAGGCGTATTGTTAACCTGTGAACCGTGGCTCATCTGAGTACGGTATTACGGGCCATTTATTTCTACGACTAAAATTTTTTATCGAAGTTCCTTCAAAATTGAATTTTAATATTATTTATAGTTTTGTTAAAATATAAAATAATACCATTCATAAAAACTGTGGTGTTTTGAATTACTTATGATTCCCGAAATTATTTTTAAAAGGGATGTATTACACTTTTAGGATAATTTTAGTATAATTACTATTGGAATTAAACGCTTTTAAGGTTTTGTAATTGATTTTTGTGGGTAAATGTTTGACATGAAATCTAAAAAAGGAGAGAATTACATTTTTGATGATGCCTTAAGAATCTACGCGTATTTTCAAGGAAATTTTGTAAACTTCAATCATGTAATCATTTCCAAATAAAACTGAAGTTAAATATGTACAATGTTTATAGTACGTTAGTTAAAGGTTAAGACATCCGGAACTGACATTTAACTCTAATATAGTTTAAGAATATCAGTTGCTGTCAAAAAAGATTCCTCGAGATATTAATAGGTTTTTTTATACAGAAACAAAAATAGCATTGCCTCCAGTATTCTGTCATTTACTTACTTTAAAAATGTCATGTCGTCATCTTTTTCAGTTTATATTTGACCTGAGTATTACTAGGATTATGAGAAAAGGTATCAACTAATCTTTTAATGCTTCTTATCAAATTATCTGATATCACAGTCAGTGAAATACAAAGTAATTTTTACTGTCGTCAGGAATGTTATATTAAAGATCTATATGTACATTTTACATACAAATTATTTTATCCCCGAAAAACAGATAGTCAATATTTTCAATTATATATTTAATATTTTTTCCTGCTTCTTTAGGAATAAATTAACTCTCGTTAAAGATTATTGGCTGAACGTTAGTGAAGCATATAATTATGGGTGATTGATAAATTTATATTTTGCATATCTCTACGCAGGACATTTATAGGACAAATTGAAATATCGAATTGCAATTTTTAATTCAACTTTAACATGGACAAGTTTGAGTTGCATGGAGAAGGCAACGTTTGGTTTGGCGTACTCCTAACTTTTTATATTAAAGATAAAAAAAAAACATTGTAATACTTATGGTCAACCTGCAATAGCAAGGGTTTTAAAACGTCCTCTTTGAATAGTAAAGTAATTTTGTAAATTATTTATTGAATTTTCTTAGTAATTATAATTGGACCTGCTTTCCCATTATTTGCATATTGGAAGTCACACTCAGGTCGGTGCTCTTTTTTTATAAAACATTGTAATCACAGTCACAAAAATAACACAACAGTTTTAATTTGTATAAGGTTTATAGCTTGTAGACATAATAACTATGAATAAACACGAATTTTATAACAGTAAACAAAATTATACTGTTTTATCATTTACTAATAATGTTGTGGCTAGTGTTACGTTTTAATTATTTGTTTTTTTTTTCAGTAAAGTGTTAGTAGGGCTTTAATAGTTGAATTAACAATGGATTTATTGTGTTTTACCATATCAAATGTTTAGTGTGATGGTAATAGTAGTTAATAGGTAAATCCTTAGCAATTAGTAGTTAATGATTCAGACCATGTTAATAATTTACAAATTATATTTCTACTCAATTTTATAATTTATTCTGAAAAGCATATCTCTTAGGGTTGGAGACATCCTTTTATGTCTTTATTTCTTTTTTGTAATACTTTTGTCTTTTTCGATGTTAAATGATCGACATTTTCAACAATCTAAGGCAGTAGTAGTAACAATATATAACAGACGTTTAACAACTTAATACAATGTTTGCAAAGGCTTTTCCATTTAAAGGTCTACAAAAATCTTCATAAGCATAAAATGACATAATACTGAGTGTACTCGTGGAGATAAAGCTAACAATTCTGCTGGCTGGGCAGTTTGTCAGGAGAAATTAAACAATCAGCTCTCTACGCTTAATTACTCACTCAGCTCGGGTTCTCACTGAGTAATGTTTTATCTCTCAAACCCAATTAACCGACTCGGTTTACTCGCTGGCTAAAGTAATTGCGCAAAGCAAACGACTCACAGGGAATTAGAGAAAGAAGTAATCTTATTTCCTAAAAGTTACCTTTACAGAGAATACAATTTTTAATTCTTATTTATATCTTCCAAGAACATCTTTAAGATGGTATTAATATACTGTGATATCTTGCGAATAATTATTTTCTCATTAATTATATTAAGGAATTATATTATTGCAATGTATTTTATTTTAAAATTTAATTTCTTAAGCTAATATTATTAAATCTATAATATTAAGGTATTTACCTTAATTAAAACGTGCAATGTTTTTATAAAATAATAATTAGTATATATATTTAGTATCATTCTAAAATATATTGAGGTTTGAAATACATTCAGAATCTGCTCTGTAGGGAACCACCCCGTCTTCCACTATTCAGTTTAGAGTAAGCTTGTACCGGTATTTAGTTGTATATATATAATATATTTGAAACCCTTTTACTCCTTACTGGTTAGTATTATTCTTCTCCGATAATCTAGGAAATAAACTTTAGGCGGAAGTGTAGTTTAATTGCCACGCATAGCAATTTTTTCTCGCCTTAATGTTGTATCTGTTAGAAATCTTAGCGGTTACCACCTCCAAAAGAAGAAATAATAAATGTTTCGTACCCTTTCATGCGAGACACCTATTTTTAATATAATATAAAATAAATGTATAAATAGCATAGTAACTCACCTATGATGAATTTTTATTTGTCAGATTACTAAATAGGCTATATTAGTTGTGAAGATGTCCTTCTGATGAGATTGCGTTGTAGTGATTATAAGTTGTCTAGATAAATTAATAGCTAATGCAGTCGCGATTTTGTTTTAGGCGATTTCTTGTTCAACTTCGAGTAAAATGATTCTTCGCCAATTTTAATTCTAATCCTCCTTGTTGCGACTACAGCTGCAATGTCGAGCCAAGATGCTGACGATGCGGTATGTGAGTCGACATCAACGTGAAGGAAAATCAATTTTAAAGTTTTACTAAATGATTAAGTTCGTAGGCAAAATTCCATATAACATTGGAACTAGAACAATAGTCCCACTCCCCAATATATCATTTAAGTTTAGTATTACTCTATTTTGGAATCAACTTGGCAAGTTACTATTTTTCAACATCTTAAAGTGGTACTTGTAAGTCTTATTTGGCAGAATTCCACTTATAAGTAAAACTTAAAAAGAGTAGTTAATCATTTTAACCATTAGCAAGGATATTATGATAAAATCTAGAATAATCCTTCCTCGTCGTAATTAATGAATCCAAGTACTTATTTTGTCATGGATAACTGGAAGTCTTAAAAAGGAAGAGAATACACTACTGCACTGATGCACTATCGCTAATATCATACTACTCATAGAAATTAAACACCAGCTTCTTGGAAAAAACAAGAGATTACAATTTAGCACAAAGAAGCTAATTTTGTGGCTGTTCTCAAAAATTATAATTATTTTTAGACCGTAATGTAAGAGTTATCTCTTTCGTAAGAGAGAGATTTAAAAGGAAGACTGTACAGTTGTTTAAGAAAATCGTATTAACTATATTATAAATTATGTTAAGGCTCTGAACGGTTTTAAAAAACATCAACTTTTAACGAAGTATCGGGCCTTATTCTTATTTGTTTACGGTATTAGTGACTTTCATTTAATCGTATATTTGATACAATCTTACAACTTTAATGGTTAGGATGAATCTAAACTACTATACATACTAACTTGGATTGTATAATAAATATAGAGGCAAATTCTTTGGCGAGTTTTGAAATTGAATGATACTGTTATTAATTAATTCTGTTATTTACTAAATGCTTACTAAGGCATTCTAAAAATGGTTAAACTCCACCAGGGTTCCCTCTCGATTTAAAAGTTCAGCATATGCATTATTCTCCATACTGATTCATTATATTTTTCCATGAAACAGAAATTAAATTATTATTTGTTTCAGAGATCAACTTAACATTCAAAAGTCATTGAAATTTAATAAGACGTTTCCCTTACTATGTAAATTTAAATCCCCATTTAATTTTCATTGTATTATGGAAGAGAAATTAATATATGTCTTTTATGAACATGTGTATGTCTTTATTTTGTACACGGTGAATTTGTATATACTTTGCCCATTGATGTAACTCTCCAGCAGGGGGCAGCGTTGCAAAAAAAAGTTTTCAAAGCGCCTGCATACTATAAACTGCAATTACGATATAGTTACGTATACTAAACAGCCAACTACTACTTGAAGGCGCTAAGTTAATATGTGCATTTGCCTGTAAAATAATTTTCTGGTTGATCTTAAAACTTGAGCGTTAAACCATTTAAAAATAAAGTACATGCACGTGTACAATAGCTGTAAACATACACGGATTTTCTTGATCATGGTAACAAGGAAAACTCCATATCGGCGTTATAGTTCACATGCACCAGTAATTATTCACATAGACGGGCAAAGCTTACAAAAAGCGTGCGAAGCCGCTGTAAATAGCTAGTAAGTTATAAAACAACAGGAAACACTTAGAAGATGTATTCCAATAGAGTAGCTGTATTTCAAAATTAAAGTAGCAAAGCACTTTTATATATTTAATTATACTTGTATCAAAGTTTTGAATAGAATCATTTAATTACTTAATATTCCATAATGAGTACCGAAAAAACTAACTAGTAAAGTACCGATTGAACACATATAATATTTAGGGTTCGCTTCTATTGAACCAAAAGATTTAGAATGAGAAATTTAATAATTTTCAATATAGTAATGTTTGTAAAGAACACAAGTTTAATTTACTTTACTTAAGTTTAATTTGTTATTTAATATTTATTTATATTTCATTGTCATTTGAACAAAAGATTTAATGCAGAAACAGAAAATAATTAATTCAAATTTTTAACTAAGAAATTAAGTTTTGTTTAAAAATGTGTGTGTTAAGTTCATCGCTTTTTAAAATAAAAATAGGTAACTAAGTAATGTACCATTTATAAATCCAAGACAATATATACGAGTAATATTCCTGTGTTGCACTAAAGTAAGCAATTTAAAATACGCACATTCACAGACATGGCACGTCTAAAATAAAGTACTGAGTAAATAGAGTTGTACAAAAAATATGATATTTAAAAAATAAACATTTCTGCCTTACAAAGCAGCTATAGTCTGGAAAGTAAAGACGCTAAGGCCCCGTCATAGCTGGACGGCAAGTGTGGCAGAAGTTTAAGAAAACTGGATTAAGTATGTTAAGTATAATGAAAAGGCATTGAACAGTTTTGAATACCCTCAACTTTTAACAAAGTACCAGATCTCGTTTGTTCTTGTTTAGGGCATTGGTAAATTTTTCATATGAAATATTTGATACAATTTAATTAACGTTATTGGTTAGGATGAAAATTAACCACCTTAAATATGAACTTGGAATGTGTAATAAATAATAAGTAAAGATTTCTGTATCAATATAAGTATATAAGTATCAATCAACTGTTGTTTTATTTTATTTTTTTACAACATGCTTACAGAGGACATTCTGAAAATGATCAACCCCACTAGAGGTTCCTCTTGATTTTGAAGTTCAAAAATACTGAGTAGGTGATTGTGGAATATTTTTACTTTACCACCTTTTTTATGCCAAAAAACTGTGAAGACGAGGATACAAAACTGGATAAAAATAATTTAAAAAAACTAGTATGTAATTATGAATATTTGTTGTCTTTTGAACAAAATTTTAAACCAACTCACACTGTACCCTTGGGTACATGGATTAATAATAGTACGAATCAAATGTTTACTAGCTTATCTACAACTAAGAAATTTTCTGAATGAAGTAATTTTCCCTGGTCCTGGTTTTCCCTGGTCCTGGTCCTCGTTGTCTGTTTGGTAATGATTATACTCTGTGCTTTGATCGTGAGACTTTTGATATAAAACCTTAAAATAAAAATTACTAAAACAATTAAATTATTTTCTTTGTCGTTTCCATATATATATAACAAACTGGCGGTCCTGGACCACTTTTGGAGCCAACAGTAAATTGAGTATAAAATACTGTTTGAAGGACCATAAACGAATCTGTAATAACCAAACAGGAAAGCACGAATGGAAAACCGAATCTACAGCTGTTCGCTTCTACTAAGCTCTAAAAATCTTCGAAATCTTTATTCTACAAAGTTAATTGTAACACAGTCTTTATCTTTAATAGTCTTCTTTCCAGTAACAATCAAGTGTAATTTTTCATTTTTGTTCAATTCTTTAAACTTTTTTTCATCCAAAACATTCAAAAATCTGTTCGGCAAGTGTACTTTACAATCTTCCAACTCGGCAATTATTGTCATCCCAAATTTATCTTTCATTTTCTCCAAATTCAAAATTTTATATTTCTTTTTTTCTTCTAATTCCATTAATTATTTCTTATACTCTTTGAATCTTAGTTCACCAATCTCATTTAATTCCTTTAGTAGCTCCATTTAGATAGAAAAAAATTGGGAGGAAATCGACATTATACCACCACACAAAAACCTTGATTTTGATCCTAAAACTGTGATTTTGACTCCCAAAATCACAGTTTTAGGACCAAAATCAAGGTTTTTTAGGGTACATACAAACTGGTACTAGAGTTTTTTGAAAAAATCCTGAAAATCTACCGAATTATCTCAAATTATTGCTAATTTCAGCATTTAGTTAGTAAAAATATATACTAAAAATATTGAAAAAAAAGAATAAACAATTTAAATTTCATCCTACAACCCGACATTTGAAACATTCAAATGTTTTTCTAATTAAATGGAGTCCGAAAAAATATCATGTCCGTTTTGTAAAAAAGAAATTTTAAGAAAGAACTATGATCGCCATTATAATTCTAATTTTCATGCCAAAAACAAACAACTTTACGAAAACGAACTAAATTATTTAAGACAATGGGCTAAAGAAAACCAAATCGATAACTATCAAAACATGTATAATATAGAGAAATTAAGGGAATTAAAGAGAAACTTTAAGGAAGATAAAAAAGATCTCAATCTATTTACTGACGAAAAAATTCATTCAATCGCCGAAAAATTGTCTATCAAAACTAACGATAAAACTAAGTCTGAAACGATCGAACAAATAGACAAAACTCTTAACGAAAAACCTAACAATATCATTGATGTAGGAGTTTTATCCTCTATACAAGGTCTATTTAAGCAATACATTTTAACGAATTTAAACGATAAGTTCATGTCAATTTACAAATATCTATCAATTATGAGGCCTGAAATTAAAAGTTTAATCGAAAAATTTCAAGACAATGTTAAAAATATGAAGGGCTATCTCTCTTTAGAATGTGAATACGAACGAACTTTAGTTAACGGTGAACCACAAATATGTCCAATGTACTTTACTATAAAATCCGATGAAGTCTTTGACGTAAACGATTTTATCACTAAACAATTTAATAAATTAACGCATCGTGAACAATCTAATCATCCAAATCGAGGTTCTGGATGGACATTAAAACGCTGTAAACAACTGATTTTGAGCCTTAATAAACATGAATTTATGAACGCAGGATCATAATATATCGATTTACCACAAGAGATAAAGGTAAAGAAAGCTTGTGTAAATATCAAAAATAAAGATGATTTCTGTTTTGTTTATTCTATTAGATGTACTATTGAAAAACCCGAGACTCATGTTGATAGAGCAAAGCAATACGAGAAATTTGTAAATGACGAGATATTTTCGGGATTTGAGTATCCAATGTCTTTAAAGGATATACAAGCATTTGAGAAACGCAGCTATAATTCCAAGTACAACTATCCAAAAATGTCTGTGAATGTCTACAGTTACGACGAAAAAATTAACATTGTTCCGTTACAAATTTCTGAAAAATATAATGCAGAATTAAATATTGATCTACTGTATGTAAAACAAGAAGAGAAATCTCATTATGTTTTGATAACTGATTTAAATAAGCTAGTTTCTTCTCAGTTATCTAAGCATGAGCACAAAAAATTTTTTTGTAGAAGATGATTAAGCCATTTCTACAAATATAGTGCTTTATCAGATCATTTAGAAATTCGTAAGCAACTCGAAGTTTGCAAACCAATTATGCCGTTTCCAGGACAAAAAACATAATTTATTAATTATCAAAAGAAATTTAGCCATCCGTACGTTATTTATATGGATTTTGAAAGCATATTAGAAAAAATTCCGACATGCAAGAACAATCCACAAAAATCTACTACAAACAAGATTCAGAAACACATTCCTTATGGTTTTACTCTATATTTAGTGTCGAATGTGACCAACCGCATGTACAAACCGATATGTTATCGAGTCAAAAATGAAGAAGATTTACCTAATGTTCCAAAACAATTGTTTGAAGAACTCAATAAATTATCGAAATACATAGCGAAAAAATATAATTCAAAGAACATGAAACCTATGAAATTGATTGAAGAAGAAGAAATTTCGTATCAAAATTCAAACGTTTGTCATATCTGTGAAACAGAAGGTTTTGATGAAGAAAAAAGATTAAAAGTAAGAGATCATTGTCATTTAACCGGCAAATTTCGAGGTGCTGCTCATTTATGTTGTAATCTGAATCTCAAATTTCCTCAAAATATTCCAGTTTTCTGTCACAATATGAGTAACTACGATACTCATTTGTACATAAAAGAATTGGCTAAACAATATGGAAACGTTGATTTGATTGCAAACACCGATGAACGATATATAAATTATTCTGTAAATTCTGGATATGGATATGAATTCGAAGGTAATAAACCTAGAAAATACATTAAGTTTTCTTTCGTAGATACGTTCAGATTTATGGCCTCATCTATAGAAAAGTTAGCTAAAAATCTAAAGACAGAAGATTTTAAACATACAAATCGTTTTATACATGATGGAAGAATATTGAATGAAATTCTAAAAAGACAGCCAAATGACGACAACGAGATTTTTAAAATTCTATCTGGAAAAGGAATATTTCCCTATGAATTTATCGATGGTATTGAAAAACATGATTACACAGAAGAGCTAAAAATTCAAGATTTCTATTCACTTTTAACAGATGAGAGCATATCTGAGAAAGATTTTCAACATTATTTAGATGTTTGGAATAAATTAAAGGATAAAAATCTTGGTAATTACTCAGATCTCTATAACATCCAAGATGTTTTATTGCTTGCTGATATTTTTGAAAACTTCAGAAACATTTGCTTGAATTGTTACAAACTCGATCCAGCACATTATCTGACGGCTCCAAGTCTCGCATGGGACGCTATGTTAAAATTAACGAAAATTGAGCTTCAGCTAATTAACGATTATAACATGTATTTGATGATTGAAAAAGGTATTCGTGGAGGTATTTCTCAATGTATTAAGCGATATGTGAAAGCAAATAACAAATATTTGAAAGATTTTGATAAGACAAAACCTGAAAACTATCTGTTGTACGTCGATGCAAACAACCTTTATGGTTACGGGCTTATGCAAAATTTACCATATAACGAAATCAAGTGGATGAACCCGAAAACATATACAACAGCAGAATGGCAAGAAACAATTTTAGAACTCACTGGCGACGAAGATTATGGCTATATTCTCGAAGTTGATCTAGGATATCCAACAAATTTACATGAACATCACAAGGATTTACCTCTTGCTCCCGAACATTATAAAAACAAACTTTGCACAACTTTACTGGATAAAACTGAATACGTTGTTCATTCAAGAAATTTGAAATTCTATCTGGAACAAGGTATGATTTTGAAACATGTGAATAGAGTTATTGCATTCGATCAGAAGCCTTTTATGAAAAAGTACATTGATTTTAACACAAACTTGAGAACCAAAGCTACAAGTGACTTCGAAAAGGACTTTTATAAGCTGATGAACAACTCAGTTTTTGGAAAAAGTATGGAAAATGTGCGAAATAGATGTGATATCAAACTAGGAAATGAAGAATGTTCAATTAAACAGGCCAAGAAAACAAACTTCAAATGCTTTAATATCTTTGACGATAACTGTATAGCGAGTCACATGTACAAACAAAAGGTTAAATTTAACAAACCGATCTACATAGGATTTTCAGTTCTTGACCTATCAAAATTGTTAATGTATGAGTTTTATCACGATAAATTAAAGAAGTTTGACCCAGATTTGAATCTTTGTTACATGGATACAGACAGTTATTTTCTAGAATTGAAACGAGATCCTTTTAAAATTATTAAAGAAAATATAGAGGACTTTGATACGAGCGATTATCCAAAAGATCACGAATGTTTCACTACTAAAAATAAGAAGGTAATAGGGAAATTCAAAGATGAGTTAAATAGCGAAGTTTTAGAAGAATTTTGTGGATTGAGATCGAAAATGTATTCGTACAAATATCTTGACAAAAATCCAGTAAGATGCAAAGGAATTAAGAGAAGTGTTGTAAATAAAACAATAAACATCGAAAACTTGAAGAGATGTTTGTTCGAAGATAAAGAAGAATTTAGGGAGATGACAGTAATCAAAAGCTATAAACATGAGTTGTACACAGTTACCATAAACAAGCTGGCACTGAACGCTAAAGATGATAAGAGAATTGTCCTAGAAAATAAGATCGATACAGTACCGTATGGCTATAAAAATGAAGCGAAATCTGATATATTAGACGAATTAAATAAACTTGGAAACTTTGATATATAAATGGAAGATGATTTAATCCACTGTCAAAAATGTAAGAAAAAAACGAAAAATATCAATGCTAAGATTGTTCAAACTCAAAACGGATTGTATAGAATTGCAGCAAAATGTTCAAAATGTAAGACAAATAAGAGTAAATTTATAAAGAATCCTTATGAAAAACAAGTAAAGAAAGAATCTAAGAATAAGGAAGAAATCGAGATTGAAGCTAGAGAAATTCATGCACCAATACGAAAAAAGTTTAAAAAGAGAAAAATTATAACTTTAGGAATTGACGATTTATGGGCAGCAGATTTAGTTATAATGTCTAACTATTCAGATCAAAATGATGGATTTAAGTATATGTTAAATGTTATTGATACTTTCTCAAAATATGCTTGGTCAAGAGCTATCAAAAGAAAAAACGGCAAGGATGTTTCAAAAGCTTTCGAAGATATAGTAAAAGATGCTATAAAGATCGGGCATAAACCTCAGAATCTTCTTCATACAGATAAGGGTTTAGAGTTTAAAAATAAAGAATTTAACGATGTTTTGAGGAAATACAACATTAAGATTTATCATACTGAAAACGAAGAGAAATCAAGTATTGTAGAGAGATATAACAGAACTCAAAACGAAAGGATGAAAGTTATTTTTGAGATTAATAAAAACTTTAAATGGATCTTTATTCTTCAAAAAATAGTCACAAATTATAATGATGCGGTTCACAGTACGATTAAAATGAAGCCCAAAGACGTAGATAAGGATGCAGAAAAGGAGTTATTAGAGACCGTTTTCAAGTATGTTCCACCTGAAATTCACACGAAATCTAAATTTAAAATTAATTATCATGTAAGAATTGTTAGTAAAAAACAAACATTTTCGAACAAATATAAGAACAATTGGTCAAGAGAAATCTTTGTGATTTATCAAATTAATAACACAGATCCTGTAACTTATAGTATAAAAGATTTAAACAACGAAGAAATAACTGGAAGTTTTTACGAATATGAATTGAGAAAGTCAAAGCTATAATTTTTTCTATATAAATGGAGGCTCAAAAGAAATGTTCAATGTGCAAGGAAATAAAAGGTTTTGAAGAATTTTATAAAAATAGAACTAAAAAAGACGGATTTGGACATTATTGTAAAGATTGTCAAAAAAATATCAAAAAGAATTATACGATAAAATAGAAAAATTAACTCTAGAGGAGAAAGAATGTTACTTTTGTAAAGAAGTTAAGAATGTTTCTGAATTTAACAAGTGGCATTATAGTAAAGATAAAAAACAGAATTTTTGTAAGGAATGTGCTAGAAGAATTTCCCGAGAAAGTCTAAATAAACCAACTCATTACGAATGTGGACGAATTATTCAATGGTTACCTAGTTATGCTAAACATTTACAAACAAAATATCATAATTCGAGAGTTTAATAAAATTTAGTAACATTTTCATCGTGTAATAATTTTTTCTATATAAATGGAGTCTCAAAAGAAATGTACAAAGTGTCAAGAATTTTATAAGGAAAAGAATAGAAAAGACTGTTATTGTAAGGATCATGATGAATTATATGATAAAATGGACAAATTAACTTTAGAAGAGAAAAAGTGTTACTTTTGTAAAGAAATTAAAAATATTTCTGAATTTAACAACTGGCAGTATAGTAAAGATAGAAAAGATGCTTTTTGCAAAGATTGTGCTAAAAAAATTTTCAGCGAAAGTTATAAAAACGAAACGCCTTGTGAATATGAAAAAACAATTCTATATTGGTTACCTAGTTATGCTAAACATTTACAAACAAAATATAATAAATCGAGAGTTTTTAGTAAAATTTAGAAACATTTTCATCGTGTAATTTTGATATTCTATAAATCAGTCGAGATTCTGCGATATTTTGTAGTAAAATGATTTCCGTTGTATAAAATATTCAAAGATTCTTTCATTTGGTTGTAGAGATTTATACTATTTGGATCTCCATGTCTTAATAAAATTTCCATTTCTGGGTAATCAATTTCAAGTTCTTTCAATCTTTTCGGTATTTCTCTCTTTTGAGCTCTGATAATGTAATAAGGATATTATTACAGGATTCCCACATGTTGGATTATTAAGGATTCCCACATGTGATTCTTCTTAATTAATACAAAAACATGGTGTTTTTTCTTAGCAAAATCTTTACAAACAAGGTCTGGTTTCATTAAGTCAATTTTTACACTTTGTTTTGCGATTATTTCCGTTTTGATTTCATCTTTAATTTGCAAGTGTTTTACTTCATCCTTTAAATATTTAATCTTGTTTTCAAGTTTGTACTCACCAAGTTTTCTAATAGAGGGCAAAACTTCTTTTGTAACCCAAGTTTTGAAGATTTTTGCCTCTTTTTTATGTGATCTCAAAATTAAAGAATAAAGTCCTGATTCATTGATGAAAATAGTATTTTTTTGAAAGTTATAAGGTAGGGCAATCGAATGATCCACCTTATTTATTTCAGAATATGATCATTTATCATCATTATCAACATGCTCTCTAACTGCGTGTTTCGTATTTTCATATTCTAGAATTTCTGCAACATCTTTAGCTTTAAACCAAAATTCGTTATTTTTATCCACAATCGTAAAAATATGTTTGTTTTCAAATCTAAGTTGATTATTGAGTAGGTCTACAACTGACTCCATTTAGATAGAAAAGAAATTTAACTAGTAATTTTTATTTAGAGAATAAAAGCCAGATTCATTAATGAAAATAGTATTGTTTTGAAAGTTTGAAGGTAAGAACGATTCGTTCCCCCTTGATTCATGTCCGTTGCTTCATCATTCTTTCGACAATCTTAAATATATTGTTGTTTTACTCTCATTATTTAATAAATTTCCCTCAGAGTCTCGTATAGTTAGAACGATTTTTTGAATTCTTGTAAAATTTTTTCTAATAGGAATATAATCGATTTCATTTGGTTTTTCACTGATTTTTGATCCATAAGCAACATTTGGGAAAAATGTGTACAAAATTTCAGATTCTTTGTGTAAATGTTCGGTATGATTTTCAAAACTAGGTTCAACGAGATTACAATGTACTTCAATTACATCGAACGGTCTACATTTTGGCGTTTTATTTCCTAAATATACCTGATTTGGCTCAATAGTTTCTTGAACAAACCCTAATAAATCTACTATAATTGCTGAAAACATTATTCTTACTGGTGATTTTATTTGAATTTTATTAGAGAGATAATTTTTTTGCATTTCAAACTTGTTTTCGTCAAAGTTTAAAGATTTATCTGATTGTTTGAATGTTTTCAGATAATTTTTAAGGGAATTTTTTATTTGATCGAAGGTATAATATCCTTTGTTTAAACCATAATATTTTGTTATGTTCTTCTCACTAAATCCTATACAATAAGGAGAACTTTCACTAATATTTATTACAAAATTGTCAGAATAAAAACCGCTTAAACCGATAAAATAATTTTATTCTTCCTCTAAATGAATAGGATGTTCCAAGTTTAAAACTAATTTAGAGCTTTCTGAAGTCAACTTGAACAGCTTCATTTTCGCTATTTAAATGGAGAAATTTTTAAAGCAAAAAGATCAGATAAAACTTCAAACGTTTGAAGAAAAAAAGAAAGATCAACCAATCAGATTGTTAATTGTTGGTTCAAGTGGATGTGGAAAAAACAACTTTATTATTGAATTTTATCTACAATAGGTTGATTCCTTATTCCAATTTGTATGTATTTAGTAAATCTTTAGAACAAGACGCATACAAAAAATTACAACAAAGATTCAAAAATATTGAGAAGAACTTAAGCAAAGAAATATCACATTTTTATAATGCTTCTGAGGACATAGTTCCGTTAAGCGAATGTAAACCCTATTCGTTAATCGTTTTTGATGATTGTATTTTGGAAAATCAGGAAGTTATTAAGGAATATTTCGTAATGTCTCGTCACAAAAAACATATCTTGTATCTATCTTTCCTAATGCTTTTCAAAGGTTAATAAACAAGTTATTAGAAATAATTTGAATATGTTGTGTGTTTTTAAGCAAGATGATCACTATTCAAGAAATATTTACAACAATTATGTGGGATCTGATATGAGTTTTAACCACTTTAATGAATTATGTGATAAAATTTGGAAAGAAGACTATGGATTTTTAACTATTAATCTAACTTTGAAGCCTAAAAATGGTAAATATATGAATAAATTTTCTAATATAAATGCTGCTCAGTGGTCTGACAAATCTACTTGATAAAATATTGGTTACAATTATTTTTACATTATCTTTACTTTTTATTTACATTATGAAAACAACTGAAAAACGGTAAATCTGTTCACGTTTTACGTTCCACGTTTCACGTTCACGTTCCACGTTCACGGTTTACGTTCCACGTTTTTACGTTCCACGTTCACGTTTTACGTTCCACGTTCACGTTTTACGATCCACGTTCACATTTTACGTTCCACGTTCACGTTTCAAATTTTTTCTAATTAAATGGTGAACGTAACTTCTGAAGAAGCGAAAAAACTTGATCAAATCGAAAAGAAATTAATCAAAGAATTTAAAGAACAGATTCGAATTGATGAAAAAGAACAAGAATTTATTCAAAAAATTAATCAACCTGTAACTTCTGCAATTAAAAATGTTGAAGGTAAAATTGAAAACGTTTTAAGCGATAATCAAAATTTGATGAATTTAGTTCCAGTTGTAAGACAATTTGCTGATATTTCAATTCCAGAATCTGAAGTAGAAGAGTTTGAATTGCCAAAATTACCATCTTCAACACCATTTAGACCTCGAATCATTGAAGAATCTACAATAGTTGAACCAATAAGTCCTAGAACAATGGATATAATAGTTGGTCCAATTGGTAGAAAATTCATTCCTAGAATAAAAGATGATAAATTTGGTTTGTATTGGGATAAAAAAAAGAACAGTTTTATGATTGGAATTTTGCCCGTAAATTTTGAACATAATGATATCATTATTAATGAAAAAACATATGAAGGAACTCAAGTTTTATGGAGATTATTAGTATACAATGACGCTCCAAAAGATAAATTATATTCTGAAGAAGATTTGAAAAAGTATACAGAAATTTTATGGGAATCTGACTCAATTTATAAAAATAATGATCCATCTACTAAGAAGCCTAAGTCAAGTAGGGGTAAAAAATATATGAAATTAATTAAACCAATTTGGGAAAAACGAATCGAAGGATCAGGTGTAAGAAAATACAGTGATAATAAGATTGAATACAGATATATCGACGATTTGACAAAACTTGATGGAACTATTAATTATATTTATGCTCAAGAAAAGGCTGGAAACAAAAATTTTTTGAACGAAAAGAAAGCGATTAAAGATTTTATTTCGAACAAACTTGATGAAATGATTGAAAAACCTGATGGAATTAAATATTTAAAACGAATTTTGCCAGCAATAAGTTCATCTATGATTGAGGGTAGCGGACTTTTGAATGATTTTATCAACAATTTACCTTTTGAATTACACGTACCAACTTATCAGTATCTGGGGCCTGGCACAAAACTCGAAAAAAGACTAAAAAGAGGAGATCCTGGTGTGAATAAATTAGATCAAGCTGCTATGGAACACGATATTTTTTATGCAAAAAATAGAGACACAAATTCCAGACATATAGCAGGTAAAGTTTTGCAAGATAAGGCAATGGATAGATTTTTATCAAAAGATGCTAGTTTAGGTGAAAGATTTGTTGCGCTTCCAACAGCTGGAGCAATGTTTTTGAAGAGAAAACTAGGAATGGGAATCGAAGAGAACTTGAAATTTTAACTATATAAATGGAGGTGAACGTAAATTTCAGCAAAAATCAGAAAGAAAAAATAAAATCCGCTTTTAAGAAAAAAATACTCGTTAGTATATTTAATTTAAAATAGATCAACTAAAAAATGGCGAAGATAAGATATTTTTAACAAATAGACAATACAATAAACTCGAAAAACATAAGGAAAACAATAAAGAAACCAGAATAGAATTTTCTTATAATCAGTTGAAAGAACTTAAAAATGGTGGACTTTTAAAAGACTTATTAGATTTTGGAGAAAATATTCCAGTTGTTAAAAATATTGTTCCTTATGTTCGTAAAGCTGCTCCAATCGTTAAAAAAGATGTGATTCCTATTGTTCGAAACATTTTAAATTGGTTATATAAAGAGTTGGAAGATGTTACAGGATCTGGATTAGATGAAAAAACTTTGAATTACGTGAAATCAAACATTGAAAAAAATTTAAAACTTTAACATTCGGGGAATTGGAAGAAATCTGCAAAAATATTAAACATTTTAGAGGAATCTTCATGAGAGATACATTACCTGAAAATGTTAAGAAATTTGAATGTGGAATTGTGAATTTAGACTCGATTATGGGAAGTGGAACGCATTGGAATTGTTATTATAAAAATGATAAGAATGCATTATATTTTGATTCGTATGGAAGAATTGAGGACAAACCACCTATAGAATTGATTAAATATTTGAAAAAATCAAGCTTTTACTACAATGATTCTCAGATTCAAGATTATAAAGATCCCCCAATTTGTGGTCATTTATGTGTTTTTGTTTTGAATGAGTTGACTGATGGTAAAGATTTTAAAGAAGTTGTTAACAAATTATTACTTAATAAATATGGATTCTCAAAATATTTTTTACGTATTTGCAACACAAATTATTCAAAATGTAGATAATAGTTTGAATTTTGATAGTTTGAGAAATGAGTTTGATAACAAGTTAGAAAATTTATTACAAAACCTTCCAGATTCAGATATGTTTGCTGTTGAGATTGAAGATTTTAAAGCAGAATATGATAACAAACTTGCAAATTTCATGAGTCCAAATGAAGTTGCTGATAAAATAAAAACATTGGAAAAAGAAGTTGATGATGGTGTGAAAAAATTATTTACCAATTTAATGTCTCATATCGATAAAGCTGATAAAATTACTGAAGCGATCAAAGTTGAAAAGAATTATGTTAGTTTAGCTAATAAGAAAAGAATTGTCGGTGTTCGACCTGGTATTGACAAACATGATGTTGTTGTTAAAGAACAAATTTTAAAACCTCTAAAATTATCAGAAAAACATCGATATTGTTGATTTACATGATCCGAATGTTACAAATGCCTTAGATTTTAAAGCAAAAAGAATTAGCAGTGTTAGTAAAGGAATTAATCCATTTGATGTTGTTGTAATGATTCAATTAGAAGATCCTATTAAAATGTTTAATGAACTAAAACAAAATTATGAGAATCATAAACAGCATGTTAAAGATTTTACAACAGAAGTCTATGAAAAACTTGATGAAAGAAGTAAAAGATCAGTAGACGATGTTGGTGAAATTAACGAAAAACTTACTAAATTTAAAGAGTCTTTTGATAAGTTTAGTTTAGATGCTACGAAAACTTTTGAGAATATTGGTCATAAATTTGTTGAATACAATGATTCTTATGCTGACAAATTTCAAAAAATAGAAGAAAAACTTAATAAGTTGGAGGAAGATCTTAATATAATTTTTAAAAATATTGATAAAAGATTTAAAAGTTTAGGCGGCTAAGATGACTAATTTTCCTTATATAAATGAGGCTCATATACTGTGTGAGATGTAAAGAAAAAACTGAAACAAATGATATAAAATACTATGCAAATATATCAATGAAGTTAAGAGAATATCTGGAAAATGTGCTGAATGTAACGCTAAAAAGAGCCAATTTATAAAAACCTGATTTTGAAATTTTTTCTTAATAAATAGAGATGGCGGGACATTACAGTGCTTTACAAAGATAAATTCGAAGATCATATTAAAATGTTTAATGAACTAAAACAAAATTATGAGAATTATAAACAGCATGTTAGACATTTTACAACAGAAGTCTATGAAAAGTTAGAAGCCAGAAATAGAAGACCAGTAGACGATGTTGGTGAATTACTTGATAAAGTAAATAAACTAGAAGAAAACTTTAATAAATTTAAAGAAGATGTTAATAAATCTTTTGAAAATATTTGATAACAGATTTAATGGATTAGGCGGCTATGATGACAAAATTTCTCCTTTATAAATGGTGCTCATATATTGTGTGAGGTGAAAGGCAAAAACTGAAACAAATGATATAAAATACTATGCAAACATCAATGGAGTTAAGAGAATATCTGGAAAATGTGCTGAATGTAACGCTAAAAAGAGCCAATTTATAAAAATTTGATTTTGAAATTTTTTCTTAGTAGATAGAGATGGCGGGACATTACAGTGCTTTCGATCTTTTTACAATGCAACACGAAAGAGATTTGAAAAAAGAACATTGGGATGATATTTCTCAAAAATATGAATTATCCAAAGATATGATGAGATTATACGTAAACAAATTGAATTGGTATAACATTGCTAAATATCAAAATTTATCATCAGAGTTCATTCAAGAAAATATACATTATCAATTAAAAGATCATATGTCTGTTCTTTGTCTCTATCAACACTTGAGTATAAAGTTTTTGGATGAAAATAAAGATACAGTTGATTGGAACAATATTATAGATAGCGGTTACTATCCTGTGCAAATTTTATTGAAATATGTGACCGAGATCGCAAAATTTAAGGAAGAGAATCCTGAATATGACGAAGTAGATCATTAAAAAATGACTAAAATCTATTCTTATCGACTTATACATGATTAAAATTTTCGTAAAAAAATCTTGAAATTTTTTCTGTATAAATGGCGGACTACAGAAAGTATGCTAGTGATATTGAAAGGGCGGAGTTTAAAAATTTCTATCCAATTAGTAAACAACATTTGAATGAACCGAATAAAAGAACTGAGTTTAATATTGATTTTGGAGATAATTTTTGCTCGTCTAACTTCCAGTTTTATATTTCTGGAACTTTAACAAAACAAGATGGTCAAGCATATCTTGGAACCGATAATGTTAGATTAATCGATAATTTTATACCGTTTTTATTTTCTAAGATTGAAGTAAGAAAACACAATAAATTGATAGAAGAAGTCGAAAAATGTGGTCAATTAAGCACAATTAAAGGAACTATTTCGTATTCAAAAAGTGATGTTATTTCTCAAACTTCTAATGGCTTGAATCAGACTTTAAATTTGGTGTTTTTGAAGCAGCTGGAAATTTATCTCATTTTGGATTAGGATTTTTTGAAAATGTTACTATTCCGATCTATAAAGGAGGATTTTATCTAAGTTTTATAAGAGCAGAAGACGATGATGTGATTCTGAAGACTGCAACTGGAAATGTTATGCCTGTTGATGGAAAAATAAAAATTACAGATTTTTTTATTAGAGTTCCAATGATTGATTATAAAACCACGAGTAAAATTAGATTGATTGATGAAATTACAAAAAGTCAAAACATTATGTTTAATTTTCTAGATTGGCAATGTATTAAACAAAAAGGTATTTCCGGAACAACTTATTCGTTCGATATTACAAATATTTATAGAAATATCTTCAATCCCAAGTTCGTTATTATAGGTTTTCAAACAGATAGACAGAATAATCAAGAAAAAAATCCTTCAAAGTTTGATAGTTTGAATGTAAAAAATATCAGAGTAAAATTGAACGGTTCTTATTATCCAGATGAATTACAAAATTTAAACATTTCCGGAGGTCTTTCCAGAATCATGTATCAGATGTATCAAGATTTTAAGAAAGTTTACTGTAATAATAAGGAAATGTATTACAATCCTCAGGAAAATTTAACGAATAGACCTATTTATGTCATTGATACAACAAAGAGGTTGACAAATATTTCTGGTTCAAAGAACGATATAATTATCAATATGGATTTTCAAAATGCTGTTACAAACGCGATTTGTTATGTTGTTGTGGTTTCTGAGAAATTTTTAGCCTATGATGTGATTAAGAACGATATTAGAGAAATTCAGTAAAATTATTGAAAAAATCGTCTTATTGTCTATATTATTCATTGGATAATTCTACAACTTTACAGAATTATTAAAAACATTGATATAAGTATTCATTTTTAATTTCAAAAGAATATCTTAAAAAATGGGGATGATATTAACAAAAAACTATTCCAAGGTCATCTTAAGGGTTGGACCGGAAGTTATGATTTTAAAAAAATACTTTAATATTTACTGATCCTATATACCAAATTTCAGCAAAAAAGCTCCAATAGTTCTTGAGATATAAGAATTTTAAGATAAGGGATGATTGGGGTAGATTTTGAAAATTATGTTATTTTCATGAAATTTTAAGTTGAACTCGCTTGTTTTTGAAGTTTCAGATTTTTCTGATAATTTTTTATATTTTTTATGAATATTAAGAAATAGGGGATGATTTCACCCTTATGGATAAGTTAAGTCGAAAGAGTTAAGTATTTACTATATGTGTACCAAATTTCATTAAAATCGGTTGAGTGGTTTTTTAAATATAAAATTATTAATAAACTTGTAAACTAGCACTCCTAATTGTAAAAGTGAGAACAACTTATATAGCAGAAATATAGCTTATAACTTTCGAGACTCTCCATAGCTCAGTTGGTAAGACGCTTGCCTTCAAAGCCTGAGGTTCTGAGTTCAAATCCCAGAGCTTCAGGCGCGCTTTTTATTGAGGAAGACATGGTTGTCGTTCAGTGGTTGGGGACAAGTCTTTACACGAGTGGCCATAGTGTAGTGACTATAGAACAAGCCGAGTAATGACAACTGTGGTTGGCGCGCCATTTGCTTCCTCACCTTTCCACTTCATTCCTTAATTCCTTCTCTTCCTTAATTCGTTCATTACATTCATCATTCACATCGTTCATTAATACAACATTACACTTACAAAACACCCGACACAAATTCCCTAATTGAATCTCTCCATCAACTTCTACACATTAGTTACCAAAGAAAAAATGAGACTTGGGAACAAAAAAATTCCAGAGTCTAAGACCCGAATTACAGCTCCTAGCCATTAACTTGGTTGGACAGTAGCAGTGCAGGGCCAAGTCTCTAAACAATAGACACCGTAGAAGTTGAATGTGATGTGATTCCCATAGCGCAAACACGCACACTAACAACACTACACCAAAGACACAATCATTCATTTTGTCTTTTACAATAATTGATTATGTTCATATTATTCTCTTTCATTCCTTCTAAAACTTCAAAAATATACTCTTTCGCTGATGAAAAATCTCGATTTCTTCCGGAATAATCTTTGTAGTCATAGACAAAATATCCTAAATAGTTGTACAATAGAATGAAATTATTTATATTTATCTCTGTTGTAGAAATATAAACACAAACATTTGCGCTGAAAAATTTATATCTCGGCAGAGTTAGTTCCATAATCTCCATTTATAACAAAAAATCTTTTTGTTTTAATGGAAGAGTATAATGCCAACTGTTACAAGTGTTGTAATAGAGGAGAAATTATTGATAAAAGATATTTAGTTTGTAGAGATTGTAATTTAATTTTGTACAAAAGACCTAAACCTAAGAAATTTCGAAATAAATTAACACATTTGAATAACCTGCTTAGAAAATTACAATATGGAGACAAGAAGCAAACACAATTTGTTACAGAATTTAGAAAACAGAATAAAAATTTTTACTTATCTCTTAGAACCATTGAAAAAATTATTTTCCTTTTCAAAGAATACATTAGGTTTGTGGGTATCGATACACACGTTTATTATGAAAAGATATTACCTGTATTTTTTCATTATCTAGATGTTGAATTTGTCTACGATTTTAAGCCTGAAATCTTTGATGATTTTATAGTACACTTGGAAAAAATAAATAATGAACCTCGTGAAAAGAATGTGGTTTTACTCACATTCTCCCCGACTTCTCGAGTGATTGTTAGCAAATTCCATCATTTCCGTTTATAAGTTTTAATTTATAGTTTATTCGTAGCAGATTTGACAACATTTCCAATAGATTGATTCTAAGGAGATTTTACATTAAAACTGCTCAAGAAAGTAGAAGCAAACAGCTATAGATTCGGTTAATTTTTCATTCGTGGTTTACAGATTCGTTTATTGTCCTTTAAACAGTATTTTCCCTTGATTTACTGTTGGTTCCGAAAGTGGTCCAGGACCGCCAGTTTGTTATCTACTTATATATTATACAGGGGTGTATATTATGTCCTGGAAACACCCAAATATATCCTTTAATAATTTAAATATAAATTTTAAAACCTCTTACAATCGTGATAGAGATTGGGCATCATCTACTTTTTGGAACAATGTTTTGTTATGTCACACCAACGTGGGACGTCCTGCCGAGGGTATCGTGAATATTCTTAATGGAAGCCTATACCTTGTGATACATAATTTTAAAGGTAATAGCTTACTGAATTGAATGCCACAAAACCGCATCTCAAAGGAATTATTCTATCAGAAAATAGAGCATTTTTAGTATTGAAAATTTACTGATGTTCAACAATGTAATTTTAACATGGTTCTTGCCACAAAATGTGTTACACTAATTTTTAGCATTTTGTAAATGTTCAATTAAAATAAAATAAACAATTTATTTTTAAGCTGGTTTCATTAGTACAAATTTACAGTTTTTATTACAATGAATAAAACTTATGAGTCACTTTCTCTGATTACTTATGAATCTGTACTTGGTGTTTTCCAGTCAGCAGGAAGGTTTAAAGAGACAAAGGTCACTAGCCTATGAAGAAACATTATTGTGTTTATTAATCATCTGGTCTACAGGTTTCAGTTTGTTGATTATGGAGCTTTCACTAGACAGGTCTAAGCTTGGGAATTACAAATGGACAAAGGTCATATTATTCCTGTCGAGTTAATCAGTGTCTCTGAAGCATTGCTGTCAACAAGTTATCTAATTACAGTAGTTCAGTTTTTATTTGGCATTTTAATGGAATTGTCTGAAAAGAGAAACGAATTACTCTGTTGATGATGCGAGGATATGGCGATCGTCAAAGATCTTATCGGGAAGTTTGTAATTTGTTTAATGACACTTTCCCAGAAAGGAATCCCATAAGTGTTTCAACAATATCAAAAACTATTGAGCGTTTTGAAATGACAGGGAGTGTACGTAATCGGCCCAAAGTCGGGTAGGATACAATCTGCAACAGATGAAGAACATGCACTAGATGTTTTGCAAAACATTTATTGAAGACCCACATACATCGCTCAGAAAAGCTGCACAGCAACATGATATGCACCCTATGTCTGTGAGTAAGATTTTGAAAATTAATAAATACAAACCATTTAAAGTTCATTTTAGTCCAACAGTTAAGTGAGGATGATTACGACAGAAGAGTTGAGTTTTGTGAACTTGTGATGCGCAAATGTAATGACAATAAGAGATTTTCTGACCAACATACTATTTTCTGATGAGGCAACTTTTTTTCCTAAAATGGCAATGTTAACAGGCACAATTGCCGTTACTGGGCTAGTGAAAACCCACATTGGATTACTGAGTCCCATTCACAGCAACCACAAAAAACTGAACGTATGGTGTGGAATTTTAGGTGACAAAAATTGTTGGACCCTTTTTCATCAATGGAAATTTAAATGCCGAACTTTACTAAAAATATGCTCCAAAATGAAATAATCCCAGCTATTCAAAAATTGCATCAGGAGAATACTTTGATAATGTATGGTTTTCAGCAGGATGGTGCTCGACCCCATTATGGGAGACAGGTAAGAGAGTATTTGGATTTAAGGTTTCCTCATAAATGGATTGGCCGAAGAGGAGAAATCGAATGGCCTCCAAGATCTACGAATTTGTCACCAATCGATTATTTCCTATGGGGTCATTTAAAATCCAATGTTTATAAGAAAGCCTCATAATTTGGAAGACCTAAGAAACAGGATTATAGAGGAGATTGCTTTGATAACTGAAGAAATGTTAGGCAACTCTGTCGAATCATTCTACACAAGATTGGCTCATTGTCAAACCGTAGAAGGAACACAGTTCGAACAATTGCTTTGGACACCAAATGCAGATAAAACGTTTGTTGTAAGACTTTTCTAACAGCATACATTATTTTTTATTTGTAATAAGAAATCAATAACATAAGTATTTCCATAATTGTACTGTAATAAAACTGGCAAATTTGTGCTAATAGAACCAGCTTAAAATGAAATTTTTGTTTTATTTAATTGAACATTTAAAAAAATGCTAAAAAATTAGTGTAACACATTTTGTGGCAAGAACCATGTTAAAATTACATTGTTGAACATCAGTAAATTTTCAATACTAAAAATGCTCTATTTTCTGATAGAATAATTCCTTGAGATGCGGTTTGTAGCATTAAATTCAGTAAGCTATTACCTTTAAAATTATGTATCACAAGGTATAGGCTTCCATTAAGAATATTCACGATACCCTCGGCAGGACGTCCCCGTTGGTGTGACATAACAAAACATTGTTCCAAAAAGTAGATGCCCAATCTCTATCACGATTGTAAGAGGTTTCAAATTTATATTTAAATTATTAAAGGATATATTTGGGTGTTTCCAGACATAATATACACCCTGTATATATATATATATATATATATATATATATATATATAGTATATTAAAAAAGTATTATATTATATAATATATTATTAAATATATATTATATAATAAAAAATATATTATATATATATATATATATATATATATATATATATATATATATATATTGACATTAATGTCTATTTTTTCGTATTTTTTTTACTTTTTTTCTAGTTTTCATCTTCTTATTTCATGTTATGTGACCTTGAGTACCTAACATACAGACACAAATTTGAATAAACTTAATTCTAAAGATTTTTATCTATTAGGTTATCGTGTATGTGTTTATATGTTGATGTTCAGATCCATCAGGCATTAGCTGTTTACGCTATTGTTAACTTGTTTATTTACAAAAATATTAAGTAGATTTTACAGATTTTTATTCTGACGTACCAGGGTTTATTTAGGTCTTATTCTTATTCTTTTTTAAAGTGAAGTTCATTACAAATGTATATCATCTACATGCACCAAATGCTTAAGATTTTCATGACCACGAAATAGTAACAGTTAAAGTGTTCAAAATAGCTTTGTTACTACGTTAACATAAATTAATATGGTGTTTAGTACCATTTCATACATATAAAATTATAATTATGTTTATATAAAAACTTTAAGTTACAGCCGTATTCTATAGAACAGTAATTATTTTTGTTCAACAATTTTGAATTAATGATACTAAATGTACATTGTTCCAACAAATCTATGTGTCAAACAGTGGCGTAGCGAAGGGGGGGGTCCAGGGGGTCCGGACCCCCCCCCGAAATTTCAAGACATACTAAAAAATAAATCATGGAGCAGGAGAAAAAAGGACAGTTATCATTACTCTTGTCTACAAACATTAAATTGATTGATTTCACTCATTAAAGTGACCGTTTGTTAAAAAATATAATTGTCCTTTCGTTTAAATCATAAAGTATCAAACGATACTTCTGGGCTCGGTCTTTCGGATAGTGTAGTGTAATCACGGTATTTCTATAGGGCGCGGTCACGTGACGTCGCAAAGTAACCTGAACCGTAACATGGCGAACAGTTTAAATTAGCGACCCACTTCGTTCAAATTCGTCGTGGGGACGTAAAGTGACTACATAGAATTAAGTTAAGACGTTGATTTTAGGTGTCATTAAACTGTAAACGTGTATATAATTATCGAAAAAATCACTTTCGGTCGGAAAATAACACTTGAAAAACTCTACTGATTAGAACTTCAACTAATTTGGACTTCAATGATTGAGGTAAACGTGGGTTTTTCGATTGAGTTAGGCGACGATTTTTGTTATCATTAAACTGTACACCATACCTATATAATTATCGAGAAAAAAAATCACTTCCGGTCGGTAAATACCGAAGAAAAGCTCTCTACAGATTCAATTCTTGCCGATTTTGGATTTCATTGGTTGAGTGGTTGAGGTAAAAGTGGTACTTAGGATTATGTTAGGACGGTGATTTTAGGTATGAATTCAACGCCGGCTAATACATATATAATTATCGAGAAAAAAAAATTAATCATTTTAAATTAGCGACTTTCTTCCTATGGAGTCCCACAGGGATCTATACTTGGAACCAGTTCTTGTTCCTTGTGTACATCAGCAGGCGGAACTCATCGCTCCTGAGAGGGAAAATGGTCCAGTATGTTGACGATACAGCGCTCTGCATGAAAGCTCAAACAAAACATGAATTAGAAATCATTTCCTTTTTAGAACTGAATTCATGTATTCAGTTTTTTTCTAAATTAAATCTGAGGACCAACAACTCCAAATCAAATGCACTAAATTTCTGTTTGCGGCAAAGAGAGATTGAGGATCGCGCTGCTGTGATGGCGGACGATGTCCTCATAGAGGAAACTGATTCCACCAAGTTCCTCGGAATGTACCTTAATCGAAGTCTGACTTGAGACAATCACATTGAAAGTACCTGCTCAACGGTTTTGCTTCAGGCATTTATGCTCTACGGAACCTTTCAAAATTTTGCTCCCGGGATGTACTAAAAATGGCCTACTTCGGCCCTGTACACCCCCATCTAATGTACGAGTTGAGGCTATGGGGCAGCTGTTCTAAATACAAATTGAGCGAGTATTTAGAAGTCAAAAGAAAGCTGTCCGCATCATTTCAAAATTGAAATCCCGAAATTCATGCAGAGATGCCTTTTAGGGAGCTTGGATTGCTAACTTTGCCCTGTCTCTCAACATCCTCGATGTCGCCCTGTTCTGCCGATATAAGTGCGAGTTCGTCCGGGGCAGGGACGTATATCAATACGGGACAAGAGGCAGGGACAACCTTCGGTTACATCCGCAAAGAACAGCCGCATTTAAAACGTTTGCCATCCGAGGTTGGTGTTAAGCTGATCAACAAGCTCCCTGATGAAATCAACAATTTGAATGAACCAACAAAATTTAAAGCTCGATTGAGACACTTTTGGTGTCGAGGGTGTTTTATTCAGTGGAAGAGTTTAAGATGAGCCGCTGGGATGAAATTTAAAGTAATTAGATCATCCTCTATTTCTGGTGGTAAAAATTTAGAAGATTTTAAAACGTAGGGCTGTAAGTATGTATCAGTCTTAGGAATGAGTATGGACTGTGTATGAACGGGTATGAATGGGGGCAATTTAAAATAGATATAACATATTTATAAATAATTTAATTTGACGATTGTATGCAATTTTTATTATTGTTGACACAATAAAAGTATTATTATTACCTCCGGTCGGAATATACCGAGGAAAAGCTCTACTGATTCAGATTTTTGACGATTTTGGGTTTTCACTGGTTGAGTCGTTGAGATAAAAGTGGTACTTAGAATTATGTTAGAACATTTGATTTTAGGTATCAATTGAACGCCGACTAATATCTATATAATTATCAAATAAAAATTGAAAAAAAAATCGCTTCGGTCAGATAATACACCGGAAAAACTCTAACTGATAAGAAATTCCGACTACTTTGGATTTCACTGACTGAGGTATTATTTTTTATTTTTCCTTAGTATATTCCGATCAGAAAGTGATTATTTTGTTGTTTTTTTTCTCTCGATAATTACATATTTATTAGTCGGCGTTGAAATTAATCTCTAAATTCAATGTCCTAACATAATTATAAGTACTACTTTTACCTCAACCACTCAACCAGTGAAATCCAAAATCGTCAAAACGGATCAGTAGAGAGCTTTTCTTTGGTATTTACCGACCGGAATTGATTTTTCTCGATAACTATATAGGTAGTTGGAGTACAGTTTAATGATAACAAAAATCGTCGTCCTAACTCAATAAAAAAATACCACGTTTACCTCAATAACCGAAGTCCGAAGTAGTTGAAGTTCTAATCAGTAGAGTTTTTCAAGTGTATTTTATTTCCGACCGAAAGTGATTTTTCCGATAATTATATACTCGTCTACAGTGTAATGATACAAAACATCGTCATTATAACTCATTCATAAATACCCCAATCAGTGAAATCCAAAGTGGCCGAACTTCTAATCAGTAGAGTTTTTCCGGTGCATTTTCCGACCGTTAGTTCGATCTGTACCCGAGCAACGCTCGAAAATCGCCCTTCTTTTCTAAAGGGTTTTTCGGCCGTCATCAGTGGCCCAATGTCCCCGAAGGAGTATTTCATTTTCTCCACAGAATATAGTTGAGTCCAATTATACGCTTGATTGAAGCTCTGTTTTGATCTTTTTATTTCTTATCCAGTGAATTCAACATCACTTTGGTGCCTTCTACTCGGCCAGAATCGAACTTCGTAAAGTTTCTGTAGCTATACAAGAAAATTTGTGGTACTAGAGTTGCTGTGAGAGTTTCATTTGCCTATTACTTCTTTCCACTTTCTATAAGGCGTAGTTACTAAAGCTCCATATTTTTGGTATTTACCTTTTACCAGTGAATTCATTGGCAAATAACACACAAAACGTCCCCCCGGATCCCCCGGTTTCGGACCCCCCCCCGAACGAAATTTCTGGCTACGCCACTGGTGTCAAAATGTACCCATTTATTTTTTTATAACTCACAATGACGAATTGGTGTAATACAACATATTATCTAAGACAGTTCATAGCTAAAGGTCTATACCATTTCTGCATTGTTGAGAAAGTTTTTTCATAACGTAAAAATGAAAATTAAACTTAAACATTATATTTAATGACTTTAAGCAAAATAAGCTCATCGAACTATAAAAGTGTCTTTTATTTAAAGATACAGGTAGAAAATATTAATTAACACATTAACAATTAACTAAACTTGCACAGCACGGCTTTCACTGATCAGGCGTTGGAAGATCACACTATACATTATTATGCTAATTTACCTAATTATGTGACGTTCATGGGACATCAACTAAAAATTATATCTGAACTCTATTTGTCTCTTACAGTATTACAAAAATCAATGTATTAAGCATCAGAACAATTTAAAGTCACGTTTGATAGTTTTAACCAAGATCATGGGTGAAGTTACATCTTATGTTGATGTCATTGGAAGTGGAAATGTAATTCACTTGAACCAGAAGTGCACATACACGGGCAAAGCTTACGAAAAGCGTGCGAAGCCGCAATAAATAGCCAGTATTAGTATAAATAGGGTGGCCAAACATGATACTGAACATTTATATTTCCTAATTTATATTTTTATACTTATGTTTTTTTATGCAACAATTTACTGTATCAAGCAAACATAAATTCATCACATTTTAGTAGTATTTTTTGTTTCTTGTTCGGTTATTGCATGAGCATTAGCGACCATTGAGCATCTTTCGTCTGTCTGTCTGTCTGATCCATAACATAACATTTTATATGAAACCTTGTTTAAATATAGGTAACAATGAGTCCAAATAGTTCATGTCACTCCAATGGATATGGCTTAGCACTTGTAAATGTTTTACGTTGGACTTATGTATAACTATGATGTAAAAAGGAAAAAGGCAGAATAAATGAATTAGTAAATTACCTGAATTAAATTATACGAGATGTTAACATGTGAAATATTAACATGAAACGTATTCATAAAGTAAAATGAAAGATTAATACAGGTCTGAAAGCATGTAACAAGATTATATTTCAGCGCAACCTTGCTATCTGACCATAACTGTTATTATTTATAAGCCCTGATGCAAAACTAAACTCATTGGATAAATTTAAAAGTATATTTTTTTATCTCGGATAAGATTATTTTTAGAATTAAGAGTAAAGCATTTTTTTGAATTTGCCTTCAATATAAAAGAACGAATTCTGTTGTGGATCATGTTAATCCAGGGAATTTGCCTGAGCGTTACTGAAGTTTATTACTCAGTTGGGTAAAATAGTTTCTTTTTTGTCTAGTGGGGGATGCAAAACAGTATTCCAGTCATCTCAACAATAAAATAACGTATCAACTATAAACTTTGCACACAATTTCAGTGAAGCTTTTTTCGTGACACCTAGTGTGGCGTACTCCTACATTGTTGTAATTAAAATGATTGTAGAATATCACTTGTTATATGACTGGAGGTTCCCGGAGAATATCAAAACTGAGAGCTTTTCTTGTTTATAATTGTTTTATGTGACCATTTTCTTTCATAAAATACACGGTCAATGCAATACATATTTTGAATAATGTATTTCTAAGGTTGGATATCCCCGAAATAAAAGTATACAGTACTGTAAACCTCCCTAATTACAAACTCCACAATCTTAAGGTTAATATAACCTTTAATTTGCAAATAAAACAAAATTAAAATACTACCTTTCCTCGTCACTTCTAAAATTGTATTTTTTAATTCACTTAATTGTAAACCTAAATAACTACATAAAAACTATCCCCCCTTAATTGCTGACTTAGAGCACCTATTAAGTAAATAAAGATTTATTACTACTCTTGTTGTTGACTAAAAGCACTTTGGTAATGGTGTAATTCTGCAGAGTGCTCTCTCATTTTCGGCTAAGGCATTTTTCTACTTTGTCATGAAACAGAAATAAAATTATTATTAGTTACAGTAACATGTATAATTTTGAAAGTTATATTTAAAACTAACAAGGCATAATATTACTTTATCACTTTAACAGGATATTTCTTATTTCTTGTAGTGTGAGAGAGACATATGGTGCTAAATTCATTAACTAAGTGAATCAGTCGAACAATATAGACCATTGTTCCGAGTTAGCGAAAAATAAACAGGAGGTCTCGGAAGCGAGCCCCTCCCAAACTCGGAGCAAAGCAAAAAAAAAAAAAAACAATCACATGCCACTAGTGGGAAGAGACACAAAAGCGAGACAAAATTTCCGAGTACAAGATATAATTAGGTGGCAAACATTTTTTTATACAAAATACAACTACTTCAGCACCACGGTGCACCGCGTAACTTAAAAACTAAATAACAAAAGATAAAATTCCAATATAGACAATAACATAAAAAATAGAAATAATAAAATAATAAATAAATAATATAATATAGAGATTTGATATATAAATAACAATTTCAGGTACGGCAGTAGTAAATCTAAAAATTTTAACAGGTAATTTTTTATGAACTGAGGGGAGGGAAAAGGTTGTAGAATTTCTAGGCCCACTAATTTTAAAAAGTAATTTGGTTTCAAGTTTGTAGCCGAAAATTTAAAAAAAAAAATATTTAAAGCCAATTTTCGAAGGAGGCGGGGGCTTAGTTGCGTCGACGAATCCGAATTAAAGATGAAATCGTCCCCTTCAGTTCATGTAACTAAACTAAATAATACTGGCTAATATACTGGCCCTCTCCAGATCTAACATCTGGCCAGCGCTCCATACAAGCCAATCCTCTCAAGTGGTATAAAAAAAAAACACATTTTTGATCCAACCTTGTTCCAGATGAAATGAATAGGAGCACATACACTCCGGTTGGATGCCGGTTACAAAAGCGCTGGCAGGGCGAGGGCATTCAATTTTTCAGTTGTTCGGGCAGACTCGCCGCACCAGTCCCGCTGACGGCACTCACGGGGACCCTATAGAATCCCAAACATAACCAGTAGATATTTATAAAAATGTTATTGTAACTGAGAGAAATAATAAAAAACTTAATTATGTTTGCCACAAAGTATATATAAAATATTTAAATTTAACAATTAAAAATAACGATCTGTAACTAAACAGTACCTTTTAAGTATCAAAGACTATTTCCTAAAAGTAACTCAAGACACCAAGTATTATAAGATACTACTTGGTGACAATATTAAATATTACAAACCAAACAAATTTTCAACATATATAAAAACATTTACTTATAGGCTAGAACAGCCATACTAAATGATTAAGCGTGATAAACAATTACTTGTAACTATAATTCGCTGGATTTTAATCATTCTATTATAATATTATAATAATTTACATTTTGCTATTAAATATTAATTGTAAGGTAGGCCTAATAATAATTATATAATTTACAAATAATAACAACACATTATTTCCCAAATAACAATAATTAAATTCTAATCAGTTCACGCTACTATAAAGGCAATAATTAAATAATAAAATTGAAATCATGAATGTTGCCACCCAATTTTGCACGCAACACAAAACACGAGGTAACAAAAAATTTGCAAAGTCTGTGTACCGTCTCGCTTACACTAAAAAAAAATCAAAAGTGTGTACACGGAATAAATAATTTCCGTTCGCCGAACGGATCAGTTAGAAAGCACTAGAGCAAAAATAAAAAACTTAACTAGCATAGTAAATAAATTAACAAATTTAGAACGTACGAAAGACAGGATAGAACACTTTGCGACACGAACACGTACACGAGGAACACAAGTTACAAAATAATATATATAAACTACTTATAACTAATCTACGATAATATATGTCTGGGTGGGAGAGAAAAAACCGCCAACTAATTAAGTTTAGAGAGTGAAAAAGACAATTACTGCCGAAAGTAGGAGAATTAGCCAGCCATGTGGAACGGGACGAGCAGTGAAACAGACAGCAACGCAGTAGCTTCTCCGAACGTGTCTGACCGCTCCGAACAGTAGCCGGTGCCGGTGCCGGTGCCGGTGAACAGCTGGTCGGTAAACTAGTCAAGGTCAACCAGCTGACCTCAACCAATCAGTCCAACCAGGCAGAAATCAATACTCTGACGGAGTGACTCCCCCACCGACTGACAAGAGTGGCCGAGGTGGGAAAAATAATAGACAAAAAATAAATTGTCCAAACTGAGCCCCGGCTCACCATATTCCTCTAAAAAATCGCGAACACAGTTTAAACAAATTATTAAATATAATAAATAAACATAATTTTGTTAGCAATTTTATACTTAAACAACTGGCATAAACTGTTCTCAACTCAAGGACAAATATATCCTATTGCAAATTGCCAGAAAAATGTTTCGTATATATCATTTAGGAAATATTTCTCCTTGCAATTTTTAAAATTTTAGCACATATGTATGAGCAAATACAAAGTGTTAATTAGAACTGGTCGACGAACTTTTCAAAATTCTAAATCGATTCTTTCTGTACGCTTAGGGTACGGACAGAATTAGAAACAGCCCAAGACACCAGTTCTTTCTGTATTTTCATGAAAGGTACAAAATGTTAATAGATTAAGTATGATTTTCTAGTACAGGTATCTACAAGGAAAAGAAAACCACGAAATGAAAACTTGCAACATAATGAAATACAATTTACCTTATTATCATTGCATATAAAATGTTCGTGTTTTGTGCTGTATTTAATACTCGTTTAAAACTGAGATGAAAAGCATTTTGGTTAACGAGTGATAGTATGAAATGAACTTAGAAGTCTAAAGTATAAAGTTACTAATCTATGTAAGGCCTGGTCCTGGTTTTAGCCATTACATCTTATTCTAGCTGATGTTCCTCTTACGTGCTGAGTTTTAAAAGAATTCTGAATCCAAAGCTTTTGAATAATATAAAATATTACCTTTCCTTTGATGTTTATGAATATTAAATAGTATTTGTAAGTACATTTGACTTGTTTACCTAAATTTCCTCTTTTAGCAACATTGATTCTTTACGACAAAACTAGTATAGTACTAACATCAAACCAATTTTTCTTGTGTGGTTGCCTATCCATATACATAATATAGAGACCAACAAGTATTTAAAGTATAATATATTATGTCTGTCTTAGGTCACGATGTATATGGTAATAAATCTAAAGTGCATATATGTTTTAGTTCCTTGGAAAAATATAAACTGTTTCCCCCCTGTACGCTTTCTGTACAGAGTGAGTAAAGTAGCCCAGAACAAAAGCTTATCAACTTCTACATAAGACGAACAAACGGGATTTGTTAATAACTAATAATAATATATTACGGTAACAAAAACACCAGATAGGTATCTTAAATAAATATTAAGAAATTATAAGTATGTATATTAATTTTATTAATGTATATAGGTATACTTTGTAATCTCGTTATTATTACATATGAACTGTTCCATTGTTTTGTGCTGTGATTATTATTTTCTAGAAAATAATATGTAAACTGCTTTAGGTAGTGAGTGAGAGTCAGAGTAGATATTGTGATTTACAAACAATAAAATTAAGTCACTCATCCTTGTAGGTCCTGGTCCTACTCCTGGGCATCGCATCCTGCCCTAGTGTTGGTTCTCCGCCTTATTGCGAGTTGAAATACTTTTGAACAAGAAAACTGAACTACAAAAAAAAAATTAAAACGTTCTCTTTTTGTTTCTATGGAAATATGTAATTTTAATACACATTATTTTTGGGTAAGTTTCAGCTGTTTAATTTAATTCTATATTAAACTACGTAATTTTAGGTTACGTTTTTTTCCAGCATTTAACCGACCAACATACAGGAAATTTTACCAATTTTTATTATCTGATTATTAATATGTATATTCTGTACAGACAAACGTGGAATAATACAAGATTTTAAAGATTGGTGTCTGGGCTAGGTTATGGTGTGTGGTATAAAATATCCCAGGGTAGTGTTTGATATGACGTCTACACTGATGTTCATTTACTTATAAAAACCTACGTATATTTAATAAATAATGTATGCAGTACTTGAAGCAATCTATATTACTGAGCACTTTTCATTTTCCTTACAAAATTACAGCTATTAAAAGTCTTATTACGCGAGTGCAAGTCACTAGTGTAATTATATAAACGCTTAACTCAGAATATAGAAATTTGTATTACTAGCATTATTCTTGACAAACACTCATTCTATTTATTCATGAAACAGAAGTTTAATTATTATTTTGTTATAACTTATTAATTTATACATTTCACAATGAAATATGGTTTTGCATATCTCACTATAACTTCAGTTTGAATTTTTTTTATCTATTCCACAAAGAGAGAGAGAGAGAGCTCTAGTGTAGGTTTTAATAGCCAACTGAATGAATAAAAATGTGTAGACTGTAGTTTTTACAAAACTTTATATATAACACTGTCTTTAAAGTTATTGAGTTTTAGCAATTGAACATTAGTTAGTAAGGCAATAATAACTTAGCCAGCTGGTACGATTTATATTAAATTTATTTTTATTATTTATCCTTCTAAAACGCTAAAAAGATTGCTTTAAACAATAAAATTAGCAAGGAAATACTTCTCACAAACAGCTGTATATTTTTATCATCTACGTAAAAGAGTTACATAATCAACATTGATTTGTATACGTAGAATAATAATTATCACCTATTCTCGCTGGACTCTTTTGTTACAGAGAGGATTACAGCTAAAACTAAGGTTAATAACTTCCCTATACAAAATGAATGGGAAATTTGTTAAAAATTCTTACATTATAATAGAAATTCTAATAAAAATATAAATAAATAATAGGATTTAAAATGCTTTGGGTAGTAAGATATAGTAAGAGGAGAAATAGTGACGACTAAAAAGTAAAAGATTACTCAGCCATGTGAGTCCTGGTCCTGGTCCTGCCTCAAGCCATCGCATCTTGTTAGGTTGTAGTGCTTCTCTGAGTGCTGAGTTAAATGACCAATAAAGAAGTCGCGATTGATAAAATTAATATATTACTTTGATGCCATTGTACCTATACGTGTTTTGGTGCGATGAAAACCAAGTGTCAGCTACTGAGGATAAGTAAAACCTGCCTACGCACTTAACAATGATGAAATATCAAAGTGTGAAGACACATTAAAGAAACTTAGTGATGAAAAAGGAATTCACTTAAAAGAAGATTATTGTTTTTACACACCAATATGACTAATAAGGTCAAAAAAATCACACAAGTGTTGAGACAGTAACTATTAATGTTAAAAATCGAGTTATTATTAAGTTTACTTTAGCAGGCAATATTTTTGCATGGACCCCTGTCTGTATTTACAGATTTTCCTATCTTAAAAGAAAAATACACATAATTGTAAACAAAGGTATCCCAATACCTGTTGGTTAAAATAGATTAGGTTGGATGTAACAATATGCAGTTGATAAAGAAGCACTCTAAGGGCTCAGCACGCATATGTAACTTCTGCTGGAATTAAGTTAATGTTTTTCCTCATATAATGATATTTACGTGATTTTCAGTAATATTATTAGATGTTTAGACTATTATATACAGTAATAACAAGAATAATACTATTGCTTACATGTATCGTACACAATCAATTAAAGACAATTTTTATTAATTTCAGTGATCAAACAGAACCACATTACTGCCCCAAAAATTCCCAATCCCTTTCATAATTACAATAGCCTGAGGATTTTTTAAAGTACCTATACAATTAGTTAAAAAAATATATCTGACAATTTCTCAGGTTTTCTAAATTACACACTCACATTTAAAACTATGTTTCGGACTCAAACTATACTAAAGTTGTTAAATTCACTGACAAACAAAGTTCAGGGAAAATATTCAGAAAATGAAAATATTCTCCAGTAATGTATAACAAAGCAATAAGAAACAACGTAACATATCATTATTTAAATATGCTCACCAAAGTTCCCCACACAATTTATTATATTTTGGCATGAAATAAATTATACTATTGTTTTTAGTGAGATTACATTATATAAAGGTGATAATATAATATAATAAAGCGTTCCTATAACTGTATAACTTCAATTAGCTATTTTATTTCTCTTTTAAGTTAGAAGAGAGATATAGTGGCAATCACAGGAACTAATTTAATAAAGTAAAACTTTTTGACCATATTTATTCTCAAACCTATACTGTTCCTTTTTCAGAAATTATTGTGTTCAAAACAATTAAACATAGTTAAGTTATGAATTGTAATCCTGTCAACTAGTATTCACTAATTTAAACTTGTTTCCAATATTTACCCTATTATAAAATGTCAGCAAAAAATATTTTAACATCTAAAAGACAATAATTTTCTTAGTAATATTATTGCTTATTATTTAATATATCTAAAGGGTTAAAACAAATTTGAGCATAGATTTAGAGAAAACACATTGTTAAGCGATTGCTTCTGTACACTTTTAGTACAAGAGGAATAATGACAGAAAAAAACATGTTAAATATGTTAAAAAACCCAAAAAACAAGTGTTATTTGTCAATTATGATTCATTTAATGAAACATGTAATAAACTCCTTAATAAATCCATTACGGATTCAAGTTAATTTAATTATAAATTATTTATCATTACATACGAACTGTTCTACTGATTTGTGCTGTTTTGAGTATCAATAAATTTTAGCAGAAAACTAAAAACTACTTCTAAATAAAACAAGTAACACATCTATAAGTCCTATTCTTTATAATTTGTTTAAAAAATATTAACGTAGTGTTCTCAACAGTTGCTACTGGCTGAATTTTAGCAAGATATTTCTCTAAGAAACTATCCTACAAACCTAAAAGTTTGGCATACAGCTCATTTTCTGTAATATCGATTTTATTTACAGTTTATATCCCTTCCATGAAATTAGGCTGACTTTTAGCATACATTTTGGGAAACCATGAATGGAAAAGGGACAACTTTATAGATTTTTATGCACATTGGGTTTTAAGCGTCTATTGTCTTGTGCATATCAAATATTTACAATATTATATCTAGCAGTCTCTGTAGGGAAAGCATTTACATGTATATGTATTATCTGGGATATGTATGTGAGATGTCACATTATCATATTGTCTGGTATTGCAGCAACTCTTGAATGTATTCTTATCACAGAATAACATATCTTGTACTGTGTAGAGTATTGGCAATGCACCAGAAATATAATTATAATACTGGTATTATGAATTGTATATAAATAATTTACTTTTAGCCAAGTTTCAGCACAATACGGCCTAATTCCAATTTCTAGTTGTGCAATGGGATGTTCACGGGGAAACAATAAAACATTTGTAATATAAATGCTGTTTACACTTAATTCAATGGTTGATTTTTGAATGATATTTACATGGCCTAAATGAACAACGATACCAATGACAGTTTGATTTTTAATACTAGCCTAAAATAAATGATTGTATTATTTAATTTGTAATGGTTATATAGTATATTGGTGGTAATTCAATATAGATTTTAAAACAGAATGTATTGATAACCTCACATTGCATACTGCGATTGGTGTGAGTTTCGTTGTAATTCACGTATAAAAAAACAATAATTTCAAAGGATATAATAAAATTTAAGCACTAGTGAATGTAAGACAAACATTCATTGCAGTCACAAAAAAGCTACACGAAACAACAGAACCTATCATTATTTAAATTATGTTCAAGAAATTGCCACAACGAATCAATATATTTTGGGCTTGAAACAGTATAAAATTATTATTATACTGAAAATTGAAAATTTTAAGGTGACAATGTAATTTAGTGAGGTCAAACAATTTAAATGAGCCATATATTTTTCTCTTTTAGAGTGGAAGAGAGCTCTGTTGGCATTCACAGTAACTAGTTAAATGTTATGTAGTTAAGAGTTTTAAATCTAAGCCAGCTAACATTTACTAATTTTAACTTATTTTAAATATTTATCGTACCATAAATGGCAGAGTTATGTCTAATACTCATATTTAAGATAGCAATTCTCATAGTAGTCTTAATACGCCATTATATCTAATAGGTATTGACGGATCTTGAAACATTTGGATATTGTATGGGAGATAATTGTAAAACTGATTCTTTCTGTACACGTGATTACCGAAAGGATCTAAGGATAAGGCAAGTTATGTTTGCCCAATAAACATGAAATTTATCTAATGATCAATATAATCATCACTAAACAAGAAAAATAAACTTAATGTAAAATACCTAACTTAAGATTAAAGTCCTTTCAAATTTCAACGCATTATAATTACATAGTAACTGTTTAACTGTTATTAGCAATCTATAAAACTAGGATGCTAACTGCTTTGGGTAGGGAGAATAGTTAGAGAAAAAGCTTTGAGTTATAAATAATTAAAGTAACTCATCCATAAGTCCTTGTCTTGATCTTGGTCTTCGCCATAGTACTCCTGGTGTAGATTTTCCATGCCATGCGTGTTGAACCACTGATCATTAAACCTTTTGAATTTATCGAAAACATTGAAATACCTAACTTTTGTTGTTTCCAGGGATATTAAAATTATTGAAAAATTTATTATTGTGTAATATTTAACCTGTTTATTTTTAGTTTGTTTCGTACCATCACATGCTTGTGTGCATCTCTACTGCTAATAGCACTCTTATTATCTGATTATCCACACATATACGTACTACCGAAAGCAAACAAGAAATAATAATTTACAATAGCAATAGTAATATTGGTAGATGGCAACCTCTTGCATTCAATGTTTGGAATTTCCCAGCCCTTGAGAGCTCTCAGCCACTACGAGCTCCCCGCCTCTTGCTGCAGCCGTTTCTCTGGCAAACTTAAACAGAGCCCACGGTGTGCTGTAGCTCCTGGACTCTGGACATTGCCGGCCTCTGGATACTCCCGGTGCCTAGTAACACTCGGCATTTGGAAGATCAAAGCCTCTTATAGCTCTCAACCTGTGGAGGTTCCCTTTTGACAGCTCCCGGGACACTGAAGTTATCGAAAATTGTTGACGTTTTCCAGGTCATAAATGATGAAATTTCTGGCCACTGGCAGGTTGTAACATTTGTCAGATTTATGTTGCAGTTTTACGTCCTACGAAACAATATTAACAATTGTAGACTCTTGGAGCAATTGGGAAATTCTTTAAATATTACTATATAAAAGTAAACAATTTGGAAAAAGTTGTGTTTTTATTAACATATAGTAATATTTAACAATGTTAACATGAATTTTCCGAGCCTTTGCAAAACTATATTAGTAGTACTTGAAAGTCTCACTGGCCCTGAGAGGCAACTTTGTGACCCCACCTGGTGATTTTGTGGGCCTTCAGTACACAAAAATGACTTATTCTCGGTGCCAAAGTTAAAATTAGTGGGTTCGCATGCCTCTTGAGCTACTCCTAGGAACTTTTGTTGTCTAACATCCATAATGAGGCAAACGCATGTATCTGGAAGACATACGGATTATCTCCATTCACAAGCGTCTTGACGTACATCAGCTCTATTTTATACTTACATTCGTAAGAAACTGCATGTAAGCACATTAGTATCACATACGAAATGTATATGTTATAGTTTATTCTCTCTTAGTATACATATTCCCACTGGCTATAAGAACTATATTACCGTAAAGAAATATCAGGTATTTTGAAAAAATTATATAGTTTATTGTTTAATTAAAATATCTGTACGAGTTGTTTATTTAACAAGACACACATCTTAGTTAAATACCACATACCACCACAGCTATATACATTATTATGTAATCTGTATATATAATGATTTATGTTCAAGTACCTTGGAGTTGGGAATGTAATTGAACTAAACAAGAAGCTCTTCTACACGCTCAAAGCCTACAGTGAAATCTATTAGCAATTTTGCTTTCTAAAACCAATAACCTCGAGCTGTGATTTAAGAAAACTATTTGTTTTAGGCTACTGAAAATTAACTTGCAAGTATAAAAAAATTAAATTTTAAATTTGAATTGTTTTAAATATTATTTTACTGAAAAATTTAATGCTTAGTTTCAAGTCACATTAGCAAAAGCATTGTTGTATAGTCAAATACAATTACAAACAATTTAAATTATCCCTGGAGTTATTTACTAACCTTTTTATTAAAATTTCCAATGCTAATGAATAATTCAATTTTCTCATTAATGATGGGAATCTCTAGCCTGGAACCGGTTTATCAAACTGCTTCAGGCTGGACTCGTGGTTCGTAAGTCACCTATAAGCCGTTGTTCCTCAGGTTAACTCTTAGTGAGAACTTCTTAGATCTCCTAGACACTCCAGATTTAAGTAACAAATCGGTTTTTTGATGTAACCAGTGTGGGTTCAACTGAAGGTATAAACCAGCCGGAAGTGAACAATCTAGGGCCCCTTGACTCTATGAAACCCTTAACGAATAAAGTATGAATACATTAATAATGACGAAATCTTCATAAATATTAAATGTGTAGGTATTTAAATGCTGGATAAATATTTATTTTTACACATCGAGAAGAATTAGATTTAATGGTGCATGTCCATTTATGGGTTTAGCGTCATTGTAGTCTGTCAATCAGTAGGATGTGTCTCGAGTTGCCTTATTTTTTGTGTGGGGACAGTAAAGGTTTCTTTTTCTTTATGTTTGTATGTCTAACTGTCTGTCCGCGGCCCATCTCAAGTTTGGATCTCAATGTTTTCAGTGTAAAATTGTATGAGAAAACTTTTCGTAATCCATAATCGTAATTTTATCTATTGTGCAGTGACAGGGAGCTTTGGCGTAAATATCAGTAACTAATAGAATGAGTTAAAACTTATAGACCATATTTTGGTGCAGATATGTTTGTCAATGTGTTTTTTAAATTATTAAACTATCACAATGAAACTTAAGTTATGTCGTTCTTGGTCTTAGTCAATTAGCATACACTAAATCAAACTCACTATCAATATTTAGCATACTATAATTGCCAAAAAGGTTTCTGTAAACATATAAGTTTGTTCTCATAAACAACTATATAAATATTATAAAATATACGAAAAAAATGTCAAAGTCATGTGCGCTCAAATTGACTTGTTTATAATTGTTAAACCAATTTCCCCTGTACGCAATTGGGCACGGGGGGAGGATTAAAAACAGTGCAAAAAAATTAATAATTGTCTTAACTATATTTTATTTGCATGTATGTTTTCTATATACTGCGTTGTTCTGTTATTAATATTCACTAAAATTAGGATGGGTAATAATGATATATTAACGTAGGTTTATCATCACTGGATAGTAATAAATCCCTTTCAGAGTCTTAATACTATGGAAGCTCAATATTGAGTACAATACCTCAAAGTGCAATTGCGACGTCGGAGATATTATTACTTACTTACTATGTCAGCGTCTCAGGTAACAAAGGCACATTGTGAGAGAGCTCAAGTCATTGTTTTATTATTAAACGCTAGTAATGAAATCCTTACAAGGGCTTGAAAGAAAGGACTCATTTATGAAAATCTAGTTAGCCTTAATTAATCCATGTTTTAAAATTAGTAGCCAACTATCCTAATTATTAATATAATTAAATTTACGAATTCGTCAAATGATTTAATGAAACCATTTAGAGGATCTCATATCTTTTTTTTTCATGAAATAAACGAACAAGGCAGTTTGAAGAGTTTACAAACATATAATTACCTCAAAAGAATATAAATATGGGGACGATAAACCACAAGTTATACTTTATTTAAATTATATTTTGATCTGATTCATTACAATTATTTTTTCTGTTCAACAATCGGATGGACTAGTTTTGAGTTGTCAGGTACCTAATTTATCATCTATCAGGTATCACATTATCATATTGTCTGGTATTGCAGCAACTCTTGAATGTATTCTTATCACAGAATAACATTATCTTGTACTGTGTAGAGTATTGGCAATGCACCAGAAAATATAATTATAATACTGGTATTATGAATTGTATATATAATAATTTACTTTTAGCCAAGTTTCAGCACAATACGGCCTAATTCCAATTTCTAGTTTTGCAATGGGATGTTCACGGGGAAACAATAAAACATTTGTAATATAAATTGCTGTTTACACTTAATTCAATGGTTGATTTTTGAATGATAATTTTACATGGCCTAAATGAACAACGATACCAAATGACAGTTTGATTTTTAATACTAGCCTAAAATAAATGATTTTATTATTTAATTTGTAATGGTTATATAGTATATTGGTGGTAATTCAATATAGATTTTAAAACAGAATGTATTGATAACCTCACATTGCATACTGCGATTGGTGTGAGTTTCGTTGTAATTCACGTATAAAAAAACAATAATTTCAAAGGATATAATAAAATTTAAGCACTAGTGAATGTAAGACCAAACATTCATTGCAGTCACAAAAAAAGCTACACGAAACAACAGAACCTATCATTATTTAAATTATGTTCAAGAATTGCCACAACGAATCAATATATTTTGGGGCTTGAAACAGTATTAAAATTATTATTATACTGAAAATTGAAAATTTTAAGGTGACAATGTAATTTAGTGAGGTCAAACAATTTAAATGAGCCATATATTTTCTCTTTTAGAGTGGAAGAGAGCTCTGTTGGGCATTCACAGTAACTAGTTAAATGTTATGTAGTTAAGAGTTTTAAATCTAAGCCAGCTAACATTTACTAATTTTATAACTTATTTTTAAATATTTATCGTACCATAAATGGCAGAGTTATGTCTAATACTCATATTTAAGATAGCAATTTCTCATAGTAGTCTTAATACGCCATTATATCTAATAGGTATTGACGGATCTTGACAACATTTGGATATTGTATGGGAGATAATTGTAAACTGATTCTTTCTGTACACGTGATTACCGAAAGGATCTAAGGATAAGGCAAGTTATGTTTGCCCAATAAACATGAAATTTATCTAATGATCAATATAATCATCACTAAACAAGAAAATAAACTTAATGTAAAATACCTAACTTAAGATTAAAGTCCTTTCAAATTTCAAACGCATTATAATTACATAGTAACTGTTTAACTGTTATTAGCAATCTATAAAACTAGGATGCTAACTGCTTTGGGTAGGGAGAATAGTTAGAGAAAAAGCTTTGAGTTATAAATAATTAAAGTAACTCATCCATAAGTCCTTGTCTTGATCTTGGTCTTCGCCATAGTACTCCTGGTGTAGATTTTCCATGCCATGCGTGTTGAAACCACTGATCATTAAACCTTTTGAATTTATCGAAAACATTGAAATACCTAACTTTTGTTGTTTCCAGGGATATTAAAATTATTGAAAAATTTATTATTGTGTATATTTAACCTGTTTATTTTTAGTTTGTTTCGTACCATCACATGCTTGTGTGCATCTCTACTGCTAATAGCACTCTTATTATCTGATTATCCACACATATTACGTACTACCGAAGCAAACAAGAAATAATAATTTACAATAGCAATAGTAATATTGGTAGATGGCAACCTCTTGCATTCAATGTTTGGAATTTTCCCAGCCCTTGAGAGCTCTCAGCCACTACGAGCTCCCCGCCTCTTGCTGCAGCCGTTCTCTGGCAAACTTAAACAGAGCCCACGGTGTGCTGTAGCTCCTGGACTCTGGACATTGCCGGCCTCTGGATACTCCCGGTGCCTAGTAACACATCGGCATTTGGAAGATCAAAGCCTCTTATAGCTCTCTCAACCTGTGGAGGTTCCCTTTGACAGCTCCCGGGACACTGAAGTTATCGAAAATTGTTGACGTTTTCCAGGTCCATAAATGATGAAATTTTCTGGCCACTGGCAGGTTGTAACATTTGTCAGATTTATGTTGCAGTTTTACGTTCCTACGAAACAATATTAACAATTGTAGACTCTTGGAGCAATTGGGAAATTCTTTAAATATTACTATATAAAAGTAAACAATTTGGAAAAAGTTGTGTTTTTATTAAACATATAGTAATATTAACAATGTTAACATGAATTTTCCGAGCCTTATGCAAAACTATATTAGTAGTACTTGAAAGTCTCACTGGCCCTGAGAGGCAACTTTGTGACCCCACCTGGTGATTTTGTGGGCCTTCAGTACACAAAAATGACCTTATTCTCGGTGCCAAAGTTAAAATTAGTGGGTCGCATGCCTCTTGAGCTACTCCTAGGAACTTTTGTTGTCTAACATCCATAATGAGGCAAACGCATGTATCTGGAAGACATACGATTATCTCCATTCACAAGCGTCTTGACGTACATCAGCTCTATTTTATACTTACATTCGTAAGAACTGCATGTAAGCACATTAGTATCACATACGAAATGTATATGTTATAGTTATTCTCTCTTAGTATAACATATTCCCACTGGCTATAAGAACTATATTACCGTAAAGAAATATCAGGTATTTTTGAAAAAATTATATAGTTTATTGTTTAATTAAAATATCTGTACGAGTTTGTTTATTTAACAAGACACACATCTTAGTAATACCACATACCACCACAGCTATATACATTATTATGTAATCTGTATATATAATGATTTATGTTCAAGTACCTTGGAGTTGGGAATGTAATTGAACTAAACAAGAAGCTCTTCTACACGCTCAAAGCCTACAGTGAAATCTATTAGCAATTTTGCTTTCTAAAACCAATAACCTCGAGCTGTGATTTAAGAAAACTATTTGTTTTAGGCTACTGAAAATTAACTTGCAAGTATAAAATTAAATTTTAAATTTGAATTGTTTTAAATATTAATTTTACTGAAAAATTTAATGCTTAGTTTTCAAGTCACATTAGCAAAGCATTGTTGTATAGTCAAATACAATTACAAACAATTTAAATTATCCTGGAGTTATTTACTAACCTTTTTATTAAATTTCCAATGCTAATGAATAATTCAATTTTTCTCATTAATGATGGGAATCTCTAGCCTGGAACCGGTTATCAAACTGCTTCAGGCTGGACTCGTGGTTCGTAAGTCACCTATAAGCCGTTGTTCCTCAGGTTAACTCTTAGTGAGAACTTCTTAGATCTCCTAGACACTCCAGATTTAAGTAACAAATCGGTTTTTTGATGTAACCAGTGTGGGTTCAACTGAAGGTATAAACCAGCCGGAAGTGAACAATCTAGGGCCCCCTTGACTCTATGAAACCCTTAACGAATAAATGTATGGAATACATTAATAATGACGAAATCTTCATAAAATATTAAATGTGTAGGTATTAAATGCTGGATAAATATTTATTTTTACACATCGAGAAGAATTAGATTTAATGGTGCATGTCCATTTATGGGTTTTAGCGTCATTGTAGTCTGTCAATCAGTAGGATGTCTCGAGATGCCTTATTTTTGTGTCGGGGACAGTAAAGGTTTCTTTTCTTTATGTTTGTATGTCCTAACTGTCTGTCCGCGGCCCATCTCAAGTTTGATCTCATGTTTTCAGTGTAAATTGTATGAGAAAACTTTTCGTAATCCATAATTCGTAATTTTATCTATTGTGCAGTGACAGGGAGCTTTGGCGTAAATATCAGTAACTAATAGAA